>NW_009941337.1:0-42690 GCF_000696875.1 Nestor notabilis | reverse complement strand
AAAAGGGGTGGGGGGAAATTGTGTCAGAGACAAAAACTTGTTTGTTTTTGTAGAAATGTAGAAATAAGTAACATGATTTTCCTGTTACTAGACCAAATACAGGCTGCCAGATTAAAACCAGATCACAGAGATCATAGAAGAAAAACAAAAAAAACAGGGGAGATGGGAGCAACATCTGCTAGATTCAAAAAATTTTGCAGAAGCATGGAATCAATTCTGATGGTTTAATTATCATTTCGTCCCCATGTCTGAAAGCAAATATGGGAAGAAAAAAAATGTCTTTTTCTTTTCCATTTCTTTCAAATAATGGACTTAGAGCCTGGTAGTTGCTTCATGCACATTCTATTTGAGAAGGCTTGCTTGGAGCAATATCATTTCAAATTTTGATTAATCTCAGTAGCTGAGGAAGTGTAAAAGGATTAGTACCATGGGTTGTTTTATTTCTGCTTCATCCATTAATTCCTAAATTACACTTGAAGCATGTCTGCCATATTGAGAGTTGGTGTTTACGCAAAATGTACAGATTCTTCAGAATTTCTAAATTTCTCAGAAACCAGTTGTTTTAAAATCCATTTAGTTAAAAAGAGAAGGAACAACAATGTTTTTCAATTTAAAATATATTCAAAACCAGATTTTCATTAATCTGGGTCATCTCTTATTTAGACAGCATGTGTGGTATGAGATTTGCATAGGTAAGGCTGTTGGCCTGACTAGTGTCTGCAGTGGTCACAAGATACATCAATTCTTTTCCTCTGAGATACCAAGAATCAATTGTTTTTTCCATCCCAGTGTATTATGGAGAAACATATACCTCATGATAAAAATCTCCTTCCATTGGAATGAAGGCAGAATAATTCGATGGGTATTGCTCCAAGATATTGGACTGATAACAAAGGCTAACCAGATGCTCAATGGTACTAAGAAGAGGCACAAGTTCATTAGTATTTTTGCTGCTGCTGCTGCCAGTGTTGCCAACAAAACTAGAATTTCTGTGAATAGTTGCCCTTACAGTCTGTGTACACTTTAGCTGCCTGGGAAGTGTGTACAGAAGGATAAAAGAAGCGCTAGAAGGGTAGAGACTAATACTAAGAAACCTGACAAATAGGAGACATTGTGCTCTTCCAAAATCTGGATTTTGTTTGCAAGTGTATCATATTCCACTGTTACCATTACTCTCAGTTTCAGTGTTGCAAACAGGTTGTTGCACTGTAAACTGTGTGGCTGCCACCCAGCACATATTCCAAGACAAAATTGCTGAACAATTTTTCCTGACTTCATAAGTGACTCTTTCTATCAATGAACTTTATCCTCATTTCTCTCTCCACTGCATCTCTGTGTTCATACAAGGCTCTTCAGACACTTTATAGTTCATTATCTGTAAACACACGAAGAGAATTTTTCACTCTCCCAGCCACAACCAGAGGAATTGCTCCACATTGCAGGGTATTTGCAGCTTCTTTGGACTGTTTGAGGTAAGTAATGGGAAAGTAATTATTTTTCACTATCACTATTTTTCTTCATGTTTATTTTTTACTAAAGACCACTTCATTGAGATGTTATGCTGTAGTGTGTCAATTTTTGTTATAGACTGTATGTTACTGCACATCTTGGTTCTAAACCTCAGTTAATAGCTTAAAGTAGGTGTAGTTAAAGGCATGTGAAACTGTAAGCATCACTATAAAGTCTTATTTTTGTGCAGAAATGTGAGGCTTGCTGAATTGGATGCTTAATTCAAACCTCAATATATCAAGGATCCTTTTTGAACAATTTTAACTTTTTTTTAGATAATAGCTTTAGAAGTTTTCAGCCTTCTTCCATTTCTAAATGTGCTGCTGAAACATATATTTCTCTCGTCTGTTCTGACTCACCTCTTTCCAATCCCTAATGGCTTCCCGCTGCCTGCCCTTGAGTTATAGACCATTTCTGAAATGCTGTGTGACAGCACTTTCTTGCCCTGTTTTCAAAAAAGAAAAATTGGCTGTTTATCTCTCAAAGTCTTGAAGAAGAACTTTTGCTCTTAACATTTTCATGAGGTAGAGGGCCAAGGTTGGTTTCTCATTCCACAATATCAAATGGGAAGACACTATAGGGAAAAGTAATATAGATAACTCTTTAATCAAGGTCCCAGTCCTGCAAAGCACTAATCTTTTATTCAGGCTGAGTGTTCTCAGTTCCCACAAAAAACACTATGGGCCAAGCACACTCAGTGGTATCATAGAGATCTGAAATTAAATGGTGCTTAGTCTGAACTGGTACATATATAATGAAAAAGATTCACCAAATGGAAATCAAGACATCAGGAGGTAGGTGATCCACCTTGGTGACTAACACTAATAATCAATAACTTTTCTTGTTTCTTAAATGAGCAATAACCGACAGTGGATCTTGTACATTTTCACTTCTGATTAGGAAAGTCTTTAGTAACATATAACTTTTCTTGGTGAAGGGAAATAATTGAACCAGTGCAACCAAATCACCTTTGATCTTGTCAGTGTAAGTTCAACATGATTACCTGTGGAAGTTTTTTGTCTTGAATATATACATTTTTACTGCCTGTGGCACATCATCTTTTAAAATATGGGCAATACTATGTTGTTATAACAGAGACTTTGACAGTGTTACATAAATCTCTTACCTGCCCTTCCTGAATGGTTTAGTTTAAAAAGCCAAGGATTTTGATTTGTTTATTTATTGAGCCACAATTAGTAAATCACGGGGATATCTGCTGAATTGCTCTCAGTTATTTTCAGCTATCTTTTATGTACAATTTGTTGTAAAAATTTAAGGTGTTTCCGTAATTCTTAAACATCTTATTGGGACTGTTCAGAGATACTGCCTCTGAAGGTACCACTCCAAACTTATGTCAAAAGTCTAGTTCCCTATTGTTTCTCCATGTTGTTCTTGCACCCATGTTTTGCTCTGCCAGTCAGTCTAGATTATAATTCTGATGCCCACCTTTTGTCATCACAGGGAATTTTGCACATTGCTAGTGCTGACACTCACTCTCTATAATTTCTACTAACACCAGAGTGTAACACCATACAAATAGTGCTTGTTCTGATTTAGCTTGTTCTTCCATGTATGGCTTTCATTTGCACTATACTAAACTTAATTTTTAATATTTCTATATTAATTTCTGTTTTTTCAACCACAAAGAATGACCTGTCAAGGAGTTACCAATTTCATTCTTCTCTTGAAATTTAGCATCACAGGATTACCATAGTCTTTTGGGGGAAGACACTTCAAAATGAAACTTCCACTCATTTAGACTCCTTTAGGTGTTTCATTACTTGCATCCTTTTTCTTGTTTCCTCCCAATTAATTTTTTGTCATTAGAAAGTCCTTAACTAAACCATTTTATGCAGAAAAGATGAAAAAGTCTGTAAATAATGAAGTAATACATACTTACAGAGTGGGTACAGGTAGGTTGTTCTTGGCAGGTTTTTGTGTTCAGTGATGCCTAAGGCAATTCAATATTACAGAAGAAAGCCAGCCCCCTTCTTCAAATGAACAAAGAACAGATGTGGGTTTTTTAAATACTGGCAGAGCAATATGTGCATTATTTTATTACTAATTTTTTATCTCCTTAGTAAAATGCCACAGGCTATTGCTATCTGCTGACTGACTCTCTGTATCTGTTGGATCCTTCTAAAAAAAGTTCTAAATCTGAGAGGGCAAAATGTATTTTATTGTGTAATAGATAAAGTGGTAAAAAAACTCTGTTAGGAAGAAAAAAGGTGAATGTGAAGAGAAAACACTCTTTTAGTGTCTCTTAATAAATGATCCCCAAATGCTTTGCAAAACCTTACAGCGCTTTGCATGGTAGAGAAATGTTATATGCTAGAAAGCTGAGTGACGCAGAAGAACTTTGAGTACGCGCTATCAGTGAAGACTGCAGCCAGCCCACGGTAAAGTCAAATCCAGTTGCTCCATTAGAACAGTCTGCCAGTTGTGTTTTTATTGTTTTAATCTGTGGGTTCTATATTCTTTTTATAAATGAAGACTCAGTGAGAAAATAGAGATGAGAAAGGGAAGCTATGAAAAGGGTGTGAAATTTAAGTGAGGTCCTTTCACATTGTAATGGCAAAAACAGAGGTCTCTTGTCACCTTATATTAGAAATTGAGATTGTATCCCTCATGTACCTGTCCACAGATATTGCTTCTAAACATAATGTGACTGCATACTACTTCAGAAGTAAATATTTAAAAATATGATAGAAATCTTAGAAGTATTGTTTGATTATATATCCTTAGCCCTTTAACCAAAGATTCTTGTCTTCAAGAAGATGCCCATATTTATTTGGTTGCTGACCACATGATTTCTTGCTCTCAGGTGTATTACTGGTACTTCATCTACAACCTGGAGTTGAAGCATCTATTAAGTATTTGAGTGCATCACAAATAACCATAGCTAATGCTTTTGAATACATTTCCAAAATATACTTTTAAGACACAGTACAGTAAATTTAAGGTGGAACAGTAATCATAAAATATGCATTCTTGTCTAAGTGTGCAGTTGGGTATTTCATGACTAAAGCTGTTAGTTCTTTAACAATTGGTGTTTATCATTGGATAAGGAAAATAAAAATCAAAACACCACCACCACCAGCCGCAAAAAAAAAACCCAACCAAAACCCCCCCAAAACTAAACAGTAGCATCTGGACTTTCTGTAATTAATCTAAACATCTCATTTTATAGTAAACATACATTTATATATGAAAGAAATATTATGTAGAGCATATATTACATGTTGTATATTACATATATGTATTAAGTAGCCACTATGTGTATAAAGCTTGTTGTTGTTATATTTGAAAATCCTGTAAAATCACAAATACTTTTGCAATAAGTAAATGAATTGGAATAAGTTTATTGCTAGCTATTTTTATTTCAGTATTGAAATTTTCCCGCTACAATCTCAGATGAGTACTGATGTGGTGGAAGGCACCTTTACAAAGTACTTTATGAAGTACTTTATTTACAGTCTGCTAGAAAAAAAACACCTAAATTGAAACATGCATGTGGACATACAAGCTCATGAATATTAATTTTAGCAGTTACTCTGGACTTGTAACTAAAAAAGCAAATTGTATCTCTTCAGTTCCTCAGATGAGAGTCCAGATGCCAAACTGCTGTCATGAACCTTTTTTATATCCTAGTAAAAGCTCTGTAGATCCAGAGAGCTAGTTCTCTTGTGACTATGCTATTCTTACAGAAGAAGGGGAAGAACTTTTTTCAGTTCTCACCTTGTCAAACTCAAAAAGGCAGTGGAAACAAATACAAAGTTGAAATGATTGCGTATAAATAATAAATGCACAGATATCAGGGTGTTGTGGTTTTTTTCCCACACTGTGGTTTTGCATTATTGCAGTACTGTCAGTTTGTATTAAAACATCCCCATTTTTTTATGATGTAGTGGTCACAGATGCGTCTCTAGAGAAGAAAAACAGGACAGTAAAATGGTATTTGAAAATCCAGCTGTTCTTGTTTGTAAATTACGTAATACAATCAACTCTTTATTTAAGCATATATCGTAGCTTATATCACTGTTTGTAAAGAATCATAATCACTTTTTTCACTAAGCAAATATTAGTAGATTTGAACTTTACTGAAGATAATCTAATGCTAATCTATTTTACTCTGTTCTTGTAACAACTTTGGACACTTAGGTGTGTCCTCTTCTTGAAGGTAAACAAATTTCTCACATGGTCTTTCTGACTTAGTGTTGCCTGGATACAACTGGTGTTATTCAAACAGTCTGCTGAGATGCTGTCAGCATAGCCATTTTGTTACACTGATTTATAAATGCACTATCTGTAAAAGCAGCTGAGCCTTTTACATGAGCAAAGGATAAGAGCCAATAGAATGCAATTTAGTTAGCTTTTTACAAAAGGTGTTAGTTTCCCAATGTCTTACAAAAAATTCAGATTCTTTGCAACAGAAGAAGGTTGAATGAGAATAGGTTTTTATTCAGCTTTTAACATCACTGTCCTGGGAGGCATTTTATTTGTATCATTCACTAACTGCTATTCTGTGAGTTACAAAGTTAAAAATGCCAACAGTAATTGTCAAATCGGTTGAGAAACACTGGAATTTTACAGCTAGCATTTTTTACAACTCTTTAAGTTTTCCTAGTTTCTTTCGTATATACCATACTTTCAATATTTATGATGACAACAACCTGGGAGGTTTGGAGTTTTACACGTACAGGGCATATTACTGCAATGACCTAAGTCACAGTGATTCAGATTGCCTTTATATAGCTGTTTAATATCCCCAAGACCTGAAAATTAAGACCTTAAAATAGTTAATTTCATTTGTATAAAATATGACTGTCAGTTGTTCCACTGTTTAACCTCTTCACTTTAATCAAAAGTAACTCTCTTAGTAGTGTTACTATCAGAAATCCCAATGAATGGCAATGTCTGGGTGAACATATAGAGAAGGAGATGTTATCATAAGTTGAGCATGCTTCAGGATTCTGCAGGAAAAAATACGTTAAAAATTGTAGTGGCAGTCACACTAAACCTTGCAGCAGTACACATGAGCTGCACTACACAACTTTAAACAGGATGTAATTAACATATGAAAGTCACTGTTGAAAAGAATTTTTGGAGCTGAGAAGGAGGTTTTTATAAATCTTCATGTTTTGTGATTTGTTTTCTGAAGCATTTTGTTTTCATCATTGTTTGGGGCAAGATTTTAGTAATGCCTTACCCGAATGTAATCAATAATTTAGAACTGAATTTCTTGACATTGCGCACACCATGCTTCATTGCAAACACTGCATTGTTTACAAAGCCTACAGTAAGGGACTTAGACAAGGAATATGGTGTTTGAGCAGATTTGCAGGTGTCATAATGGTCATTTACAATTAGGAATCAGTCAAGGCATCTCTGAAATTGTTTTCTATTCAGGTAAAGACCGTGTTAACTCTCTACCTACCCAGTGCTAGGTGAGAACATTGGTAATTTTGGATCAGCTTTCCCCCGGCTTGTGCTGTAGAACTGCGATACTGAGATCTAGTAGATTCTATAACCAAAACTATAATTTTGCTAAGAGATTTTCTTGAATTAAAGAAACTGTTCCACAGTGTCCAATAATGCACTGTATATTTACAGATTGGAGATTGTTCTCATATTGGTCTGGTGAGCTGGGTTTTATTCAGTCAGAATGGACAAGGACAGTTCTGTGTAATGCAAGAAAGTTGTATATGTATTGTGAGGAGGTCTTTATTTTAGCACAGTTTGTACCTACTTGCATGATATCCTACACTAAAATCTACTATACTTTAAAAACAAGCTTCATTTACATTCTCTGCAGACCTCTGCAGGTGAGTGATTTGGGACAGTGGCTGTATTTGTGTTCTGTGTGTTCAATTCATACCACAGTGGGGCCCTCAACTCCCAGATTGATCATCTAGGTGCTATTGCAATAAGAAGTAATTATGATAATAATAAAATTAACAGCTATAGTTAGCTGTCAAGATGAACTTTTTTTTTTCCACCTCCAGCTGGTAGGAAATTGCAGTACATATTTTTCTCCAGACAGTCTTATGCTTAGGCTTTCTATTATGCAGGAAAATATCCCTGCATTTTCTTGCTCACTTTATCTGCTCATCTGCTTCAGTGACCTTAGTGATATGAAACCTTGTAAAATAGTGAACTAACACTAACAGACACAGGGGTCAGACACATGTATTTGCTGTAATGAGTGATGCTTATATGCTTAAATTAGCATCAATGTTACTTCCAGGCTGTTAAGTAAACAGGTATCAAGGTTGAGTTTGCCACCATTACTGGAACTGCCTGCATGTCTCTGCTTGTTCTGGCTTTATCACTGCAGAGAGGTTGAACAATTAGATTCCAGGTCTTTTATTAAAGAAAGTACAAATTCTCTAGCTTTCTGGCTCTGATGAAAATATTTCCTGTTTGTCTGCTCATGAGACGTGCTGCTGCAGTACAACAGTATTGGGTGTTGTGGCTGTTTCTGTTCATGGAGCTGTTAAGTCTTTTCTGCACAGACACAGTAAACTGTTCTATATTCTGCTGATGCAATGTGTTCATTTAAAAATACAAACAAGTATTTTTTCTAAAAAATTAGAATTGTTACTAATTCTTTGAAGCAATTATTATTAATTCTTAGAATGTTTATACTTTAAAGCTTCCTTTCTGCCTTCCGTATATGTCTTCACACAGTTGTGTGAGTGGTATGACTTGTCTGGAGTCAATATTACAACAATTGAGTATTATGGAATTATTGTTTTCTGGGTTTGTGCATCTGTCCATCCTACCCCTCCTACTCCCCCATATTTCATAGGTTTTCTTGAGAAGAGCTACCTATTGAGCTAGCATTTTCAGAAATTCTTTATAGTGTTTCCAAAATGTCCTTTCTGCATATTTACTAGGAATTTAGGTTGTTGCCCTCTGAGTTTAACTTTGTCTTCCATTGCATGTATTGTGCCATTCTATATTGTACATTCTTTTTCTATTGTTCTTTGCAATTTGGTTTTGTATTCTTGAACTTTTTTCTATTATCTGAAAATGCTGTCATCTCACTCATTCTTGCCAGGACGTTTCTGAAGTTCCATGAAGATTTTTCTGATAGCACACTCTATTATCCTGAAATATCAACTCGATGTGATTTGATAATTCCACACATTAAACTCTTCATAGAACTAAAACATTAGAATTCTTTGGAAAAGGCACTTGAGATGGTAGCTCTAAATAAAACACGGCAACATCTGCAGCCAGAAAATTTCTAGAAGGAAAGGTTTTGAGTTGATTGCAAAGCAGTCAATGAAATAGTCTTCTATTCAGTGAAAGTTATAGGTTGCTGATTACATAGAGTGATGATTTACTTAAGATTTTTCAAAGCTACAGTGTATTATGTATCCTAAACTGTGAAAAGAATGAAACAGTTACGATGTTGTGATGTCCAAGTCAGTGTGTAGGCAGAAGAATGGAATATTCGAGTTTAAAACAAGAGTTTGCTAGACACATCTAGGAATTTAAAATGAAAACCAGTAAAGGCTTCCTATATATATAAGTATTTTATATAGTGCTTTCCAGGCCTGGTGTAGCTATGTAATTCAATATAAAAACAGACCGCAAGAAATTAAAGGTACTGAAATTCAGGAAAAATCCACTATTTTTAAGTTACAATCTTCAAGTCTGAAAAGACTAGAATAAAATAAAGGTAACATAGGGTCAAGCACTCAGTACTGTGCAAGATTTAATTAAAAACTACCCTACTGCTAGCAAAACTATTTTGTTTCCGTTTCACCCTTTCCAGGAGAAAACACAGTATTCAGTTATCTCTTATTATTTAAAGATTTTATGTTCAGCTTTTAAAAATAAGAATAAATGGGATATTATCTGAAATTAGTAATAACTTCTTAAATATTATGTGCATATATTTAAAAAATAATGTTTTATCTATTAGAAATTTAGTACCTTTGGTGTACTAAGTTGTAAAGATAAACTAATATCTAATAGTATCAGAATACTATGTATTTGCAGTAATATTTACCTCCGTGCTAGAAGTGGTTACAGAACCATTATATATGCAGGCATCCTGTTTCAGTGGTATCTTTATCCCCCTCTGAATCTTTAGTTTAATGTCCTGCTTAAACCACTCCTGATATTGCTTCATCCCCAGTTTGAACTGGCTCACACTGGGAACTCAGAGTGCTTTCTTCCTTTCTAAATTTCCATGACTCGTACGAATCATTTGCCCAAGTTATTTACAAGTTGTGTTAGATCTGTGTGCCCTCTTTCAGCGGGAGGTGAGCTGGCAAAATAGATTCACACCCGACTCTGCTCATGATTGCACTCCTACCCAAAGACAGTGGTGTCTTAAGTAGGCTGTGTGAGCTGCTTTTGTAGTCACCCACAAATTCATATCAGTCTTGTTGGAGTAAGTTGATTAAAACAGAGTGTTAAGGTGTGATTAAGCAAGGAGTTCAGCTGCCAATAATGAGGGTGCAAAAAATTCCAGCAGGGAGTCTGTAACAAGTAGCTGGGGACAACATTATTTTCAGCAGCATATTTGTAGCCGGAAGAGGACAGATGTCTCCAGACTAATTCACTTTGAAATCTCCCTCAGACTATAATAAGCAGTTAATATATTCTTGCTTTTCCTCTGGCCTTTCAGCTTGAACTGAGCTTTTGCAAACTACCTGAGTTGCTTTCAAGTATGTCTTGTTTGGTTTAGACTTTTTTTTTTTTTTTTTGGAACAATCACTCACATCCCTCCCTGTATTCAGTCTGTGTTTGCAGAATCACCTCATTTCACAGTTCTTAATTACTTGCAAAGCCAGTGGCAGCCCTACCACTGTGCCACCTAACCCTCTCATTTAGGTTGCTTTCTTCTCCAGACAACACGTAACAACAGCTCTAATCCCATCTGTGGGCTACTGTCATTTATGATGTTTTTTATAGCACCATGTGTAATTTTTTTTTTTTTTGCTTCACACTTAGATAAGAGGTGTTAATTCGTAAATAAAAAAATAAAATTAAAACACCGAAAGCAAGAGGGAGAAGTCACTGCCAACTAAAAGGAAGATCAGGGAATTAGAGAACCAACTCAGTTTGCTGAAATGCTTTCTGGCTGTATTGATTCGTTGATTGATTCTGTTAGTAGCTCTGAGTCCAGAGTTACATATTACTAACAGGGTTCTTTTAATGTTATCACTTACACCATCCACGTCTCTTGGTACCAAGTTCATCAATATTGCATTAGCTAAAGGCAAGGAGGTAAAAATAAGGTGTTTTAAGTCATGATGACCATCTTGGATGAGATCAATTGAGGTCCACCTTACTTGCAAACTCAGTTTTGATTGTAAACTCTGTTAAATTAGAAAAAAACCGCTGAGTTTTTCTCTTGCTTTTTTATATTTTGCTGAAACACCCTCAATTCAGATCATCTACTTAATCCAAACATTGTTTGCAAGTCTAGTTAGTTTTAGGGATTTTACAGGTTTGGGTAGATTTTGGGTAGCTCTTGTTTGATAAAACTCTGCTTCACTTAACATAAAAATTGTTATGTTGAATTTGATAAATAAAACAGGTGATACCATAGTGTGTAACCCCAAATTAATCCATAATCTCCCTTTAGGGACTCTCCTGTTAAATCCCCGTGCAAACATCCTGAGAGATGAGTCCATCAGTATCAGTTTGTATTTTTCTAATCTTGTTTGTATTCTTTAGTAAACCAATAACACTCCAATATGCTTCCAAACCTGAACTTTCTTAAATGTAAAAGTACTTCATAGAATATAAAACTTATCTATTTTGAACTGAATATACATATTTCTGTGAAACTACAATGGTTTAAAGAATATAATGCCTTTATGACTGAGAATATTGGTATTACATATGATTAGAAAAATAATACAGATACAAGACTAAAAAAAAAAAAGAAAACATTTTAAGAAACACACTAGTTATACCTTGTATAACTTGTTTTATATACACTTACAACTGCCACATGATTCTGTTTTATATATACTACATAAATACTTTTATAACACCTCTGATGTGGAAGTCCTAACAACCTTTGCTTTATGTGTGCATGTGCATTCACATATGTAGGCATGTAATTTCAGGCATATGTACATGCATAATATAACATGCATTGCTTTGGTAGCTTTAATGCTTTTGATGCAACTTTTTTGAATAGGACATAATAAAGCCTAAATATTTTTTGAATACAGGTATTAAATGCTTTCAAGATACAGTGATTCAACAAGAATGTTCAGATTATTTTCTCCAAAGCTTTATAATTAATTTAGAACACAACAACATGCATTCTTTGCAAGTGGGTTTTTTTCAAATTGAATTATCTTGTGTTTTTAAACTCTGTTATGTCAAGCTACCTGTAGGAACAGGACTTCACAATTCTGCTAGATTTGTACAATGCATAGCTTTACATCGTAGATATAATGACACTACAGAATGGTAGGGGAAAATAAGTTTCACATGAAGTTGATGTTCAGTAGAGACTTCAAGAACTTTGCTTCTGATTTGGGTTATAAATGAGATCTGAAATCAGGTGTGTTTCAAGTGGTTTGAGGCTTTCTTTACAAATCCCTAGTGCTAAGCAGTTTCACCTCAGAACTCTGGCAAGGGATTTGCACATATTGTCTGACAGAAATATCAACATCTAAAGACATTGAAAGTTTCTGGGTGCCTAAGGTCAGTTAGCACTTAGCAAACCTTGAATGAGGATACCCCTATGGATTATGCTGGCTATTGTTTTGCATTATTCATTGGTGTACTTGAAACAGTATGAACATAGATGTGACAGACATGTAATTCGAAATGAAACCTTTATATTAATGTGTTTAACATTTGATGCACATTTGCAATAGTTTATCCATATGCGAATAATCTAAACAGGTATTTAAAGAAAATTATACAGTAAGTTTCGGAAATTGTTCAAGTCACAGACCTAATAGTTCTTGTGACCTTGCTAGAACTCCTGAAGTATTTACACAGAGCCTTGGGTGACATGTTCCAGGGGATTGGAACTGGATGATCTTAAGGTCCTTTCCAGCCCTAACTATTCTATGATTCTATGATTTAAAATACCACTAATTTTTTCTTAGCTTATTTCTACTTTTTTAGTATTTAAGCTCCTTCATAGTATGTTAGCTGAAACATTACACTGGAATACAACATACATGAGTAAAGACAGATTGCTGCTTAATTTCAAAATACCTTGTGTTCTTCGTAATGTGCTGGTTTTAAAGAATAGCTATGAGAAGGGATACAGTGTGCCAGGATGAGTAAGATCTCAGTTTTGTTCCCATTTATGCCCCAGATTGCTCAACAGTTTTATGAAAATCACTGCTTCTCTCTGACTGAGCTTTACCAGTAATAAAATTGTGATTCTGATATCTGTATTCATTGGAGTGTTTTGAGAACTGCTGATTAAATGTACCGTGTAAGAAATGCATGTTACTGTCACTATTCTAATTCTTCTAAGAAAAATTCCTTCATGTTTGCATATTCGTTTTTATGTCCAAACAGAACAGGTTACCGATTGATTCTGGTGGACTTGGAGTATTCTGTTGTTTAGGAGAGGTACTCCATATACCAGAACATTTACTGCTTCATGGCAAATATATCTGGCTTGCTGTGTTTTGCTCTTTGAGTGTGAGAAGATATGTTGTGATTGCACTATCACATCTTCTGTAGTCCTTGAGTTCTGCTTCAGCAGGTGTGTGCCTCAGTGCTTGGTATTCTTGTTTTGCAGCCTAGCTCTCTGTATGTATTTTATGTACTATTTTGTTAAATAGTACTAATATTTAAAATTATTAGGATTTACAATGCAATACCAGAAACAGCCCAGCTGTTATATTAATGTTTAATTTTCTAGTTTGTTTTAATATTACTGTTAGCAACATTGAAAGAAACAGTGAAGACGTAGATAATCAGACATAAATATAATAGCAATCTATTTACTTGCCCATTTCTTTCAAGTAAATAAGTCTTTAACGTATCAGTGAACAAAGTCTACAGTATCAGAAAAAAAATTGTCTCTAGGCACCAGAGGATGAAAACTTGTTTAAAGACCTCCAGATATTTTCAGGTATAATCTCATCTGGAAATGAAAAAAAGAATGTAACCACAAAGCCTTTACCAATAGCTAGACAAGTTGAAAATGGAGGATTTAATGAAATAAAAGTGATAATTCTAGATCTGTATTGCATACTATTTTAATAAAAAAACCATGTTATGGAGAGCCTGAGGCTGCTGCACAGCATGGGTCTCAGCTTTTTTATAAAGCATCCACATAGTTATCTAAGTTACCCAAGACATGCAAGCTACCTCCACTAAAAGCTCTTTACATTGCACGTAGTAGTTGGAAGCAGACATAATTACATTTGCATGTATTTTAAGTCTTGATTTTCTGAGAACATTTGCCATGTATTTATATTTTCATGGAACATAAAGTCTTACCAATATTTCACAGAAGTAAAAGGACAGAACAAGAAAAGAAATGCCAAACATTTAAAGAACATTCTCTTTATATAATCAATTTACACTCCAAATGTGTGCCCACATTTTTGCATGAAGCTACAGCTCTATCTGCTTGACATTAGAAAGTTCAGCTCCTTACTTTTCCTTTGATGAATCTTACTGCTTGTACTAAAAACCAGAATGTTGCAGAAGCACTATAGGCCTTCTGCATTAAAGACCATGCTTCTCTGTAGAAGGTAAGTATTCTAAACCCTTCTAATTGTTTAACTTTCTATTTGTGAGTTTATTTGCATTTATAAATATAACTGAAGAAATAAAATAGGAAATGACAGTTATTCTCTACAATTAAATTCTAAAATGAGACAAAACCAAATTCATAAGTTTTCTACCAAAAGAATATCACTGGAGAGAATGGAAGCATCTCACAGAGAATGGAATTCATTTTCCATCTGATTGTAGAACCATTGCTCTCATTTTATATAATTTCTTGCAAAAGGCAATCTGTATCTATATGGCATTGTGAAAAAGATAATTCTGAAGAATGAACAGATGACAGCAGTCTGGAATCAGTGATAACATTATTAAAAATTCTTTGTATTTTTCTTTATTATTTTGATTAAGTTGCTTGTGAGTGTAAGAACGGCTAAGTTGGATGGAGTCTTGGGTGACATGGTCTAGTGTGAGGTGTCTCTGCCCATGGCAGGGGGGTTAGAACCTGATGATCTTAAGGTCCTTTCCAACCCTAACAATTCTATGATTTGATGATTCTATGATTACACTAATAAAATATTGTTTGTTTTTTTGTTTGGTTATTAGTTTAAGGAACTTTGTTCTCAGGAAACCATTTCAGTAGAGCATTCATTCTCATCTCTATTTAGATGCAAGTAGCCTTTCAACATTTTTTTGTCTACAATAGTTTCCTGGAGCTGCTGTTGGGTAACATGTTTCCCCAGACTAGTCAGTTTGTTGGAGACATATGGGTGAGTGTCTTTCTTCTCAGTCTATGGTAGGCAAACTTATGTTTCAATAAAGGTGAAATGCAGTTGAAGTAAAAATAAGAGTATTTCAAGTTGTAAGGGAGCTTTGGAGATTGTCTAATCCAACCTCTCTGTGCTCAAAGTAGGATCAGCATCTTGTTCAGGGCTGTGTCCAGTTGAATTTTTCTGACTGTGTAGTATTTTGACAAATGAATCTTTTTAATTCTGGGAATTCAAGAATAAATTGCTTAATGAGACAACAACAGTGGCACTGTTTATGTAATTTCTTGGCAAGAAATTTCAGAGAGAAATGTGTAGCAGGTTTCAGCTTTAGAGTCTGACTCCTATAAGATAAGAAATCTTCTCTGTTGACATGTATTCAAGTCTTCTGACTGCTAGCCTCTGAGTAATTTAAACCAGAAGCAATGATGTTTCTGAAAGGACACTGTGAACCCTCTTGAATTAGAGTGAGCAGATTTATGGCGGGAAAGAAAAAAAAGAAAAATGAAGTTTCAGTGCTCAAATTAGTAAAACTTAGATCTCTTTTAAGGTTGCTTGCACTACCTTTCATCATAAAAAGAATTCACATGCCCCCTAGCATTAGTCTTACTAAAGCATACTTGTGCAATAATAACCATTGCATTAATAATATTTTAATGTCTTTCATTGCAATTTTTTTATATTGCTACAACAGCACAGATTTTATAATTCATTAGTAATTATTCTGAAATAGAAAATATGTATAGATGGGCTTAATTTACATAGTATTTAAACTGTCATTCTCTGACTAACAAGTAAAATGAAATAAAAAGGTAAAGATGACATTTACACTTGATTTGGAAAATATGGTAGATCTTTGACATAATCCACTTTGAATAAATGTGGTCTTTGCATCTATTAAGAATGTGGATTTTACAAGAAATATGTAGTAAAATACTCTGTATAGCCTGGGCTTCAGTGCTCAACATATTGACATCCTTTAAAAACGTGGAGCAATTCAGTAGCTTAAGTAGCAGGGCCTCTGTGAAAAGAAATGAAACATAATTGAGATGACAGATTTTACTTCAGCAGCAGAACATCAGCTATGCTCATGCAGAGGAGTACAACAAGAATGCAGGCTATGCTGCATTCTTCACTGAGGTACCTGCCTGTTGTTATGCCCTCCTGCTGTAGGGCGGGGTAGAGTCTTCTCACAGGCTCTAAATGTATCTCGCACACCATTTCTATGTGCATAAGTTAATACATCACTGGCTTGCATCAACACTTTTAGGAGTCATTATAATAAAGCCAGGTATCTTGCATAACTGAACAAAATCTGACTGCACTGTGTATCCAATGTCTAGAAAACATGAAATTTTGTTATATAGTCAGTCTCTAGGTGCAAGGAAACTACCTTGTCAAGAACACTTAAGAATGTGCATTATGATTCATGATCCAGATATCAGTGTCCACACCCCATCCCTTTCAACCCTCCAAATTTAACTGTGCAGTTCAGGGCTGAAGTCTTAGAATCATAGAATAATTTAGGTTGGAAAATACCCTTGAGTGAGATCATAGAGTCCAACCTTGATATGGTATAGTTCAGTTCAGGTAAACTGAGAAGATGAATCATTTGGCAACGAAGGAGGGGAAATTACACCATTCATCTGTCTCTGGGTTCCTATCTCCATGCCTTCCTTTTGCTAAATGTCTTTTCATTACAGGCACTTTCGAATATACAATAAGCTTACTTGAATTATGTTTTCAAGTACATGACTCAAAATTTTGCTTGTCACCTTGATATATGTTTATATGTGTGTTAAAAATTTGTGTTGAAATTGCAGAAGATAAGTAAGAGTTAATTTGGTTGCAGGCACTCTTATTTAAATTATACTCCTTAAAAGAAAGGTAATAAAATTCTGTTGTCACAGTAATCTGATGGGAATATAGAGGCAGCAGTGACACATTTAATGCCTCTAAAATGACCTTTGTGTCAAACTTCATACATCGATTAGCTTTTAGACAAAATTATTTGAGTTGTTTATTAGTTCACCCAAGAGCTCCACTTATACTGTGCCACTCATTTTCTCTTCTCTTCAGCTAAACTGACAAGCAAAAAGTTGTTTTAGTTCTGTGTGGCTTTTACCTTTTGAACATAAATATAAAGCAAAACCTGGCAGACTTTAAAAAGCTGTGATAGCAGATGGACTTATCAACATCCTCTTGCCTTTTTTCATTTGAACTGTAACAACAGCCATCTAAATTGAGGCTAATTAAATACAACATTTCTACATAATTGTATGATAAAGATTTCTAGTGCCAGAGTCTGAGCAGTTTTGTATGGTTGTCTATAATTTCTTGGTTAAGAGAGTAATTTATTCTCAATGCTAATTGATGATGAAGAGATCATTAAAGTTGGATTGTATGGCACTTCTTTCTGTATTCTCTTTCATTTTAAATAAGATGAGAGTAATTCTAAATAAGAAGCTGGTGCCAGTGTTATGAAAGGATGGCTTATAGAACTGCAGACCTTTTCTGGTATATGATTCCAAGTGTCTTGTGTATGGAAGAACTCTGATAAAGAAACCTGTTATTATTTATGCTATGTTCTCCTCTTGAGAATTCTAGTTTAAATTTTCAAAGGAATCTAACCGAGTTACTCTTTTTCCTACTGAAAGCTTAAGAATTTTATTCTTATTCACACTAAAAGACTACAGACTGTCCTTGCAGTAGATAGAAACATTATATGTGAATCTTACCCTGTAGGTTTTGTATCACTGTGTTATTTAGGCTCCTTTGAAAAGTCAGCTTAATGCAAGCAATCTTATTTACACAAAAAGATTTCCCATTAAAGAAGGCAAAGCTGCTGAAATAAACTAGATCTATTCATGTAGAATCAGATTCTATCTGTCCCTCTAGGTTTATAATTTACAGAGTTTTAGTTCTTGCCTTTAAGGACTTAAAGTCTTGCTCTTCTCATTTTCTTCTCAATATACTTAACAGTTAATCTAGTTTGCTGCTTTGGATTCAAGTACAAAGGAGGAAAGTTGATTTAAAGATGAATCAGGGTGTTTCTTACCTGCTGTTATTTCTAGAAGCCCTGTTGTTCGATTAATTTTATAAGAAAGTTGCAGTTACTTTTCCCATGAACCACTGCAATTCAGTACACTCCCAACCTACAGGCCTACCCAAAGGGGAAGTTGTTATGACTGGAAAAAGGGAAATATAACCACCATTTTCAAGAAGGAGAAAATAGAAGATGCAGCGAACTACAGACCAGTCAATCTTACCCCTTCCTGGCAAAATCTTAGAGCAGATTCTTCTGAAAAGGCACATGAAAGATGGTTGGTGACAGCCTACAAGGCTTCACTAGAGGTAAATCATGTCTGACCAATTTGGTGGCCTTCTATGATGGAGCTACAGAACTGATGGACAGGAGGAAAGCAGCTGACATCATCTACCTGGACTTGTGCAGTGTTTGGCACTTTTCTGCATGACCTTCTTGTCTCTAAACTGGAGAGACATAAATTTGATGGATAAACTACTCAATGGATAAATAATTGGCTGGATGGCTGCACGCAAAGAGTTGTGGTCAATGGCTTAATGTCCAGATGGAAATCAGTAATGAGTGGTGTCCCTCAGCGATTGGTGTTGGGACCACTCCTATTCAACAGCTTTGTCGGCAACATGGACAGTGGGAGCGAGAGTGCCCTCAGCAAGTTTGCCAACAACACTAAGTTATGCAGTTTGGTTGATACGCTAGAGGGAAGGGATGCCATCCAGAGAGACTTTGACATGCTTGTGAGGTGGGCCCATGCCAACCTCATGAAGTTCAATGAAATGAAGAGCAAGTTCCTACACCTGCGTTGGGTCAATCCCAGGCACAGCTACAGGTTGGACAGAGAAGAGATTCAGAGCAGACCTGCAGAGAAGGACTTGGGGGTATTGGTCAACAAGAAACTGAACATAAGCCAGCTTCAGTGTACACTCACAACCCACAAGACCAACCATATCCTGGGCTGCATCGAAAGAAGCGTGACCAGCAGGTGGAAGGAGCTGATCCTGCCCCTCTGCTCTGCTCTTGTGAGAACTCATTTGGAGTATTGTGTCCAGTTCTGGTGTCCTCAACATAAAAAGGACATGGAGCTGTTGGAGCAAGACCAGAGGAGGCCACGAGGATGATAAGGGGCTGGAGCACCTCCCTTATGAAGACAGGCTGAGAAAGTTGGGGCTGTTCAGCCTGGAGAAGAGAAGGCTGCGTGGAGACCTCATAGCAGCCTTCCAGTATCTGAAGAGGGCCTATAAGGATGATGGAAGGGACTTTTCATCAGGGACCGTAGCAATAGGTCAAAGGGTTATAGGTTTAAGCTGAAACAGGGGAAGTTCAGGTTAGATCTAAGGAAGAATTTCTTTACTGTGAGGGTGGCGAGGGTTGTCCAAAGAAGTGAAGGATGCTCCATCCCTGGTGGTGTTGAAGGCCAGGCTGGACAGAGCTTTGGGCAACATGGTTTAGTGTGATGCGTCCCTGCTCATGGCAGGGGCGGGGGGGTGTGGTGTGGTGGAACTAGATGATCTTAAGGTCCTTTCCAACCCTAATTATTCTATGATTCTATGATTCTGTGTATAGTATGCCTAATGTCAGGTGTTCTGTACATCTGTGATTGATCCGTGCAAGTGAAGTAAACCCTTTCCACATGCATGCATGCTGGTTGCATGTGGTTAAGATGGCCCTGATTCATAATATGCGTGGAGTAATAATTCTGAATTGACTTATTCCATTACCTTTAGTGAAGAAATTGCTAAAAAAAGGAAAATATAGAGTTTGCAAATTATGGTCTGCTTTGCATTTTTTGAGTTGTAAAGAACATTTTTAAAAGGAAAAGTAATTAGTTACATATTTATTAATATAGACTAAACAGATTTCCATTAGAAATAATGATTGCATTATGTTATGACTCCTAGATGGTTGTAAGCATGTGTTTGCATTAGGAATGTATTTCTGAGTGAAAAAATGTAGACCTTTAATTTCATAAAGGACTTCTGGGTCCTTTTGAGATGACCATATATAAGTGGGGGGGAGGTATTTACTTTTATCCAATTTCCAAGAGCTCAAATGTTTAGACAACTGCTATTAACTGTTCATGCTTTGTCTCTGTTATGATTTAAACAAGACCAAGACTAGTAGCAGTGGTTTTCTTACCTTATAAAATAGTTCTGTGAAATATATCACTCAAGGCTTGAGATTTTTTTTTAATACTGAGTGTCATCCCTTAGGGAACCTTTAATACACAATTTATAACATCTTGAAAATAGGAAGATTATACATAGAAGAAAGAGCAGACAGCCGTGAGCTATGAGTCTATAATGCCAGTAAAAGTATTTGGTGATTTCATAAACCAGAAAAGCGAAATTTCAGTCTTGATCACTATTTAGATCCTCAAAATGGAGTATTCTATAATTGAACTCGGTTTTTATTTGGATCTGAGTAAATGATTCATACCGACAGGATGGAGCCCTGTGATCTTACAACAGCTCCCATATCATCTCTAGGGTAGTGGCACTAACCATTTCATTTCTATTTTCCCCTTCATTCTCTTTCCTTTTACTTGCCCTTCTGTTCTACTCTGTCATACAATCCTTACTTATTTCTTTTTCAGATACACTTCAAATGCTGCTGTTGAACAGGAGCCAAAATACCTAGCCATACCTATGCTAACATTTTGAATTTCTCCACAATGTGCTTATCCCAGCAGTCTGTTTTAAAGGGCCATGATGGCTACAGATTTCATGAAGTTCACTTGGTCTGAACAAGTGATCTAGCTGAATTAATAAACTCTCCTGGGAGCCAAAGTGTTTCAGAGCATAGCACAGAGACATTTTCATAGCCCTGTTAGGCCCAGCTAATAATCACTTTCACTTATGAGCACCAGCTTAGGCATTGATGTGGACTGATGCTGGAACTAGATTTTTCTGCATTCTGCTGTATGACCTGACCTATAACAGTCAGGTTTTCCCATTTTATAAAGTTTCAGAGTCTCTTAAGTGTTACTTAAGCAGCTAAATTATGGATATAACATTTCTCAAAAAAGATGCAAAACCAGATCCCTGTCTGTTACAGTAATAATCTCTTCTCTGCCCAACCTGTAGCTGTGCCTGGGATTGACCCAACACAGGTGTAGGAACTTGCTCATTGCTTCACTGAACTTCATAAGGGTGGCATTGGCCCACCTCACAAGCATGTCAAGGTCTCTCTGGATGGCATCCCTTCCCTCCAGTGTATTAACTGAACAATATATGTGATGCTACAGTAATACTTCATTTCCCAAATGGAAAATATTTTGATCTGAATTTCTGTTTGTATCTTCATGTTGTAAATGTTTTAGAAATTATATTAAAAGTTACTGAGCAATAAATAAATATCAAGAAAATGATGAAGAGAATAGGCTTTTTAATCTTTTGAATAAGTTAATAAAGACTTTGATAGCAAAAGACATAAATAAATACTGAATTGTGATTCCCATTTGTTGCAATTCAGACAGCTACTTGATATGATGTTAAGTAGTATCTTGGCTATAATTTCCTGTCTTGGGTGAGGTATTTGAATAGAATTGTTTCATGCTTACAAAACTGAAATTGCTTCTAACTGTAAGAACTTATTCATAGTAATGCTGCAACAGTACTTGTCATTTCAGGTGAGTGCACAGAGATTATTTTTCCCCAGAGCTTTCCTAGATTTCTCTGAAGTTTAGCTTGTTCAGCTGGAATTCTAAGATAAAAAGGTATTTTTTAAATGTTTCAGTACATGTACATCTTAGTCAATTTATCTTTATTACAGAAATGATCTGGAATAGCCAACTGACCTAATCAAACCAAAGATGCTTAGCTTCAGGCAGAATTCTGATTTTCAGAGAGGTACTCCGTAACCTAAGCTCATTTTTATGAATCTGTAATTTCAGCATAATATGTTAGTTTAGGGCAACATTTGATCAGCATTTTAAAGAAATTATATCAAATGTGTGTAGTATAGTTTCTTACACAAAACATGATTGCAAATCTTCCTTATTTCAGCTGGGTTCTTGCAAAAAGACAATTGTTTATTGAACCGTTATAGTAAAAACTGCTCTTCTGACAGCTGTACAGGTAAATCATGTTCTGCTCTTAAAACAGTTATAAGCAGTACCATTTGGTGATTTTGCAAGAGAACAGTTTCTTCATGTCAAAATGCTGATTCTTTGAGCACGCAAGTTGATTTCTGACAGGCAGAGTAGCAAAGTACTGGAATTATGCTTGTCAGGAAGATCTCAGTCACCTGTCTGATTGGTTCAATAATACTAGTGGGTTTGTGAAGTCATGAAACTAGTGAGAATTGTCTTAATTTCATCTAACAGCCACCAGGTATTCTTAGGAGCATATGCTCAATAAGAACACTATTATTTTCATTGTTTCCAAAACAAAACAATGTAGAATTTAATCTTGGTTGTTTAGAGATGACCCTCTTAATTAAGAGTGATTTCTTTTTTTATCTTTATGACAGAAAAAAAACCCGCAACTCCCAAACCAAACCAAAATAAAAAAAACCTCAGAGTAACAAACCCATCACTGAGCAAAAATACCTTTTCCTGGAAGCCTTTGTCACCAATCTTTTCATGGCTAAAACTACAATTTTGTATGCTGCAGCCTTTGAAAAACTTATTAAAATCTCTCTAATCCTCTCAGCACAAACAAGGATACAGCAAATATATCCTCAACTGTTATTTTGCAATTCTTTTTTTCTGGCCAAGCTGTTCTGCGGATCACATTTTGTTGGTGTCAGTATCAATTGCAGTGTTCCCCCAGGCATCTTAGGATTCTGACTATAACACATGATTTTTTGAGAGGAGAATGCTGCCTTGGTTATAAAGTAGGTAAGCACAGAATCATAGAATCATAGAATAGTTAGGGATGGAAAGGACCTTAAGATCATCTAGTTCCAACCCCCCTGCCATGAGCAGGGACACCACACACTAAACTATGTCGCCCAAGGCTCTGTCCAGCCTGGCCTTGAACACCTCCAGGGTTGGAGCACTCACAACTTCCTTGTGCAACCTCTTCCAGTGCCTCACCACCCTCACTGTGAAGAACTTCTTCCTTATATCTAACCTAAAGTTCCCCTGTTTAAGTTTAAAGCCATCCCCCCTTGTCCTACCACTACAGGCCCTAATGAAGAGTCCCTCCCCAGCATCCTTGTAGGCCCCCTTCAGATACTGGAAGGCTGCTATGAGGTCTCTTCGCAGTCTTATCTTCTCCAGGCTGAACAGCCCCAACTTTCTCAGCCTGTCTTCATAAAGGAGGTGCTCCAGTCCTCTTATCATCATTTCTTTAACTTTGTATTCTTGCAGGCATGAGGAAAAGACTTTGCTGCCTGACAGCATCAGCAGATCATGAAAGGGAGAAGATCTTAAAATATTTGCATATGAGAAGGGAGATTTAGTTCATAAATAGCATCTTGTGCATACTGTGATAGTATAGCTCCAATGAAGTCAGTGTTAGCAAGGGTCATCATGAAATACCTTCAGGTGTCAGGGAAGAGGAGTTATTTCTGGCTTGTAAGATGGAAGATCTTTCCAACTTGTCAAAGGTATAGGAAACATGTAACTACCTTATTTAGAGTAGACTGTGCCAATATGGGAAAGATTAAATTATGCTAATCTTCAAGTTACAGTGTATAAAATTATACACTGAGAAACATTGTATTCTCAGCAGGGGTTTTAGCAAGTTGATGGCCAAAAGCTATCTGAATGAGACAGCTGGCTTAAAACATACAGTAAAAAAGACAAGGGAAATAAATGAACAATTACATAAAATGAAACTTGGATATAAGCATAAAACGAACTTGCAAAAAATGCATCCTGAAGACATTTTTAAACCCCATTTTAAAGGCACAAAGTCAAGAGAGTTATAATTTTTCATAGAACTTTTAACTGTGTCTTTTATTGGCAGCATCTGTGTCCTGGGTTCAGCTGACTTTTAATAGTCATTAAAAAGAATAGACCACAATACAAGTTAACTAGATTATTAGCTCAATATTTTGGCACAATCGAGCTATGAGAAATCTTTGTTGAAAAAGTAGCATAACAATTTACTCCTTAGCTGCATTCTGTTCTTAACCACAAATATGAGGGAGCCACTACAGAATAAGGTGCTGGTTTTCTATTAAACCTCTATAGAACTTTTTGGCCAATTAAAGAAAATTTATCAGCGACAGAAATTTGAAACTTAGTTACTGGATTATGTCTACATGAGAATTATGTCTGAAGTATACCTGCCTGTTGTATCTGTGTATTTTTGGTGTGACAAAGCAGTTTTTGGCTGTCCATGTGGTGGAGTAACTTTGTTGTATTGTTTTTAAAATTTTACATAAATTCCACCACATTCAGGGTCAGTTGTAAGCTTTCTGGTTTTTTTGGTGAACTTTGACTCAATTTCTTGATTAGTAGCTGTTGGCATTACTTATTGTGTGTAGTAAATAACAAAGGTGAGTGAGATCGCGCATTAGTGTTTGTTCAACACATACCTATATTTCCACTTATTGCATTTATGAAGAAGTCTGTTTCCCAGAGAATCTGACTGAGAGTATGGTAAGAACTTCAGTAGACAGTGGACCAAAAGGATGACAGCAGAATTATTTTAAAGGAAAATTTAAAATCTGTCTTTTGTCTGTTCAGCTTAACTGTCAATGTTGAGGTTTTATATTGTTGCTGTATCTGCTCATTAATGGCTGCACATTCATATAAATATTCAAGGATAATAATTAAGTTATGCAAGCAAATTGAAGACAGTGGCAGCAGATGTATAAAGTAGGTCATACCTTTTATAGAACAAAAATATACTCATTTGCAGTGGGGAAATGTCTCAGTAGTCAGACATCATTGCAAATTGCTGCTGAAACAAAGAACAAAAAATGATAACAAAAAAATTAAAACCAGGAGATTTTTATGCACTGAGCCTCTCTGCCTTCAAAGTTGGTGAAGAAGTGACAGACAGAAAAGTTAATCCAGAAATGTTACTTATTAGGACATGCATGAACCTTAGATCTGCCTTAAGAGTTATCTTTTTTATAAATAATGTTTCTTTGTAAGTGACGTATTTGTAGCAGACCTGAATCCTTCGTGCTCTTTCACCAAGAAGCAGTGGAATTCTCTGGGCACATGAATATTGTGATCAGAGATCTTTGATCTGATGAGCATACTGTACTAGATGCTAATACTTGACAAAAAAAAATTTATATCAGGGAAGTCTGCTAATAATGAATTACAGCATAGAATTGTAGTAACAGCAGGCATAAAGTTCTGGAGTGTGCCAGCAAGGCAGCATGAATTACAGCATAAAAATCTTTGAAGTGGTAAGAGGACAGTTTCACCATCTGATTTATTTGAACCATTAAACGAAGCTCATGGACAAAAATGACAGGCCAAATTCCAAAATTACTTGTACATTAATGTAACTTACATGACAAAAAAGCAAAATTTAGATCAGTTCAAAAAGAGTAACTGGACAAAGCAGAATTTTTCTGCTTTCTGACAATCTTCTATAAGTTGCTGCTTGTTAAACACAGAAAATCTTTTCCCTCTATCATAGAACTTTATATTTATTTTGCTATGTCACACTATTTCATGACATCTTTGATGGTTACAAAAGGAAGAAAATAGAAAAATGAATAAAAGAATAGTAAAACCAGCTATTGGGAAGAGAAATCCCAATAAAGCAGAAAGAGAGGGGGGAAAAGAAAGCCTCAGGGAGAAATTATAATCTTATAATATAATAATGTTTTTCCTACTGTTTGAATTCATAGAGCTTTCTTTCTTTCAAGGTACCTTTAATTCAAAGGTAATTTGCTAACCTCTGTATTACACTTGGAGAAAGAAAAAATTCAAAACAGAATGCAGCCTCAGTCTTTAAAATGTAGTGATTATGTTTTTAATGCCTTAATCATGGTTTACCAACATGAAGGAATGCCTGTCAACTGAAGATGACAAAAAAAAAAAAAATTATAAGGCAATTTATATTGGATGGTATTGCAGAAAATCTGGGCAAAGAGAATTGCAGGGGCTGAATTTAATCACTAACACTGCTATGGTCTGAGAGAGGAATGGGTACATGTAAATTTGAAACTTCATATACTGTTATTCTACAGAGAATTAGAAATGTTAAGATAAAAGATAAAATCTTCCTTCTAATCCAAAGTGGATTTGTACAGGATATCTATTATATATTCTGTACTTGTCCCAAATACAGAGTTCTTATAGACACAAAAATATAGCTTGGACTTTCAAAATTGGAACAAGTAGTCATTTGGGATCTTGAAGGATATGGAACAGAATCTCACTTGAGACATCAGTATAAGTACAGTGTTTGAAAAAGCTCAAACTACACAGACACAGATATGAATTCTGGAGTCACATCTGAATGATTGTAAAATCAAGAGAATATGGACCCAGCTAAAAAGAGTTTGCTTGGTTTTAAAGATCGACTCCTAAGTTTGTTACACAAACTGTCCCCATTTTGACACATGGTTTTACATTTTCATTGAGAAGTATATTGTGTATGTTTATATTTTACGTTTTAATACAGTATTTTATGAAATCATTAGTGCAGGTCTTAAAATCAAGAAGTGAGATATGTAGGCAGATTTTTAGCATAATTTCAAATGTATTGCTCACATTAAAAATACACTAAATTAAAACAGAAGTCTGAATACAAGGTTTATCAATGACTTAATTTAATGCATTAATAGTTTTTATTAAAATTATGTCATTTGGGTGTGAAAAGATATCAGAATATTAGAATATAGGACCCACTATTAGAATGTAGGACCTTAGAATACTACATTCTTAAGGTACTTTCCAACCCTAATGTTCTATAATTCTATGATTCTGTAGGTTTTAATTAGTTCCTCGTACATGCGCTATTTCAGAACCTGAATCCTAATAGACAGCTAACAGATAAATAAGTTTAATAAGAAGCACTAGAACTGAAAAGATACTGATATGAAATGCATTTTTCATCTTCACTGTGGGTGTGCAGTTGAGGGGTAGATGGTAATAATATATTTCTCCACAGTGAAGATCCAAAAATTGAGAGTCATCATTCTGATAGCCAAAGTATCTTAAGTGCAACATATTTCCTCTCACTCTTAACCTATGTAACATAAATATTTTAGGCTAATGAATTAAATATATCAGATGCTACATAAGAATAGCTCTTATATTTGCTCCTCTCAAGATGAACCTTTTGAATTATTTGTTCTTTTTGGTGATACTTCGGTGTCAAAATCTATCAATTTTTTATAATTTCATATTCATCTAGGCTTTAACCTTCAGTACTTGAATGCCTTTTAATATCAGAGTTATAGTGCATCTGGCTTCATAAAATAAGTGATATTAAATCAAAAGGAAGAGTTGTGCACAATGAAATGTATCTCAAATTGCAAAGAGCTACTTATTTAATTATGCATTTCTCTAATGCCTTGAAAACAAGTCCATACCTTTTAAGCATCCATCCCAAAATAGCCAAAGTAAATGGCAAGTTAGATGGGGCTTTTTCATGGGTTTAATATCCTTATTAAAAAAACACACATTTCCTGTATGCAGTAAGAATGAGAACAAGGGATTTTTTGTAGGTCGGTGACATTAGAATAAAATGCAAATGCACAACTAAACTACATAACATAAATCCTGCTATTTATTCTCTTGAGTATTACTCTGTGTTTGGCGTAATGTTTTTCTAACATTTTATGAAGTTTTCCAATTAAATATTAATGCAACCTCTTCAAAGAGAAACAAAGATTTGTAACCCTGAAGTGAGAGAGGATGAGAGAATTGATAGCGCAGTTTGGCAGAAGAATTCTCTGTGAGCTCTGAACACTCTTTTCTCATTTACTTGAGAAATTAAATATAATATAAACCAAAATATGTATATGTATAAGCTATGCTCTAATTGTGTATGGTACATGATCATGTGTAGTAAATTAGAATCTTTTCACTCCACCAACAAACCATGTGATGTTATCACTGTTTTATTTTTAAATACTTCTTCAATGTTCTTTTTGACTTCTTAAATTTTAAATACCTTGAACACTTTTTTTTTGGGGGGGGGGTGTGCGCAGGGAGGAACCCAAACTATTACATTAGAATCTAAAGTTAAGGCAACACAACAAATATATTTTGGATTTTAAATCTCAATTGAACTTGTAATAAATAATTTACTTAAAGCACTGCAAAAAGGAAGCGATAACCACTCTTGCCTTTTGGCAAGAGGTGGTATGTGGTATGCCTGAATCATCAGCACTAGACGGCAGTAACTCATGTATATGGAACAGACTGTAATGTTTTCCAGTTTACTTGAGGGAATAAGAAATGTTTAAGATTCTGCATACTCCTAGATATTCTTCAAGGTTACCAGAAGGCATAAAGACATGTTTTGAACCTGAGGTCAAATTCATAGGAAAAAAACTGCAAAGAGAAAGATCTATTATTTGTAAAGTTCTTGTGTATTCCATTGTGAAGAGATGAAGGGCAGGATTCTGTGACTGTGTCAGTCTAGATTTCTTAAACACTTTGCCTTTTCTGCCCTCTTAAAAAAATATCTAGCTAAGAAAAATATGTCAGGACAACAGAAAGGAATTAATCAGCAAGGCTTTTGCTTAAGATACAGCAGTGTGAAAAATGCCTCATTGCTGTAGGTCAGGTTGAAGCATTGCATAGGGAAGTCATAGAAGCTTTGCTAATGAGCAGCATTCCTTGGGTTTCTTGATGTTTGTCATTGTTACCTATTTATGCACAGCTCTCATATTCTACATTCTCCTGTGAGACACATAGAAGTAAAATTCTATTCATTCACAACCACACACCATCATTCACAACCATTCACAACCTGCACCCCCAAGGTAACAGAAGAGTGAACCCTTGCCTGTCTTGCATTTCTTCTATCATGATTTATTTGCATTTATTTAGTGTTGACCTGGATAGAAATGATCAATGAGAAGCAGTGTTTGCTCTCTGAGACGTATATGCTGCAGGGGAATAATAGAACCCGAACTGGTTTGGCACAGGATCGCCAAATTAATTTTAATGGGCACTTGCTACTCAGCACACAAGAAGAAGACCCTAGAAATTCATAGATACTTCTGTTCAGATATGTTCCAATAAGTAGTGGCAATCATCAGATTTCAGTATTTTCTTACTCTATCAAAATTTTTAATATTATTTCCTTGGGTAAAACCATAGGAGAAAAAGAATGGTTTATGACATTACCTTCTTTCTATCCCAACAAAAGAAGACAACATCTGAAAAATGAAGAGTATAAAACTGCAAATTAAGATGTCAGGAGAGCATTACTGTAAACTCAATTCAAGGCCAAAGTGGAGGGGGAACATTATAAACTGAGTCCATGCAGAAAGTTATCATTAAATGGAATGGAATTCTTTTAAAGAACAGATCTATACTCAAAACCACAAGAAGAATGGCAGAAAAAAACATAACTATTTCTCCATCCAATGATTTTTCTGTATAGTCTTTTAATGATGTTGGTAAAGAATAATTTATTAAAGGTTTATTAAAAGTAAGTCATCATAAAATAGCAAAGTGTTTGAGACAGTGCTTCCTTTAGAGAAGAACATCAGGAAGAAAAAGAGTGAGCAATCTGGCAACTTGTGAAACAAACAGCAGCAGCAGTTTCTGACACAGTAGAAAAAATATCCACTCCTCTGCCTTTGCTGAAAAATATGAGAGGAGCATCAGCCACACCACATGTTAGGGAGTCATGCCCAGATCCAGTCCAAGGCTTGGAATGGAAACAAGATTGCTTCCAGGGATAAGAAGATGGTTCACTTGTTAGTATCTCTTTAACATTATGACCCTTCTGGGCAAAGCCTATTATCATAAAGTTTATTTTTGATTCTGTAGAGGGGGAAAAAATTAGTTGAGCAACATTGTTGACAGCAAGACTGAAATTTTTAAAATTAGGTTGTAATGAATACGAGTTTCAGAAGAAGACTGCAGAGTAGGTCCCATCTGCTTCCGTCTGGACTGCAGCATGAAAGGGAACAGATGGGCATGAATTATGCCAAAAAGTGGCTGGGAGAGGCTAGACAGCTCCATAGTCATCATCTATGTTATCATCAGCCACTCGAAGATCCCATTCCTATACATCTTTTACTGTGCACTCCTGCTGATAGGTGAATGAGGAAGTAGTGGATACAATTGGAAGGAGAAAGAACTTGGAAGAGGTCATGCCACACATATAATTCTGCAACATTCAGCTATAGCTCAGGTGCTAATATTGTTACTAATTCTAGTTTTGCCTGTTGTTTTGTTCTGGAGCTCACATGAGTAACCTTACATTCTGAATAGTTATGAGAAAGCGATACCATTTTTTTCCCCCTGCACATCTATGCAAAGGGTGGGTGCTCTGGAACAAGACCTTAGCTTCTAAAATCAATGTCTTGATGTCTCCTCAGATTAAGTCAGGATTTTGCTCTCTGCAGATGTCTTCTAATACAGGGGATTTATCATACCAGTTCTGGAACTCAGTGAAATTGCATTGCAAATAGCAGACTCAGGAAGGTATCCCTGCTCAAAAGCCCTTGGCAGGTGAGTTTCTTGCCCACTCTGACACAAACAGTATAAAAAGTTTCTTAGATTTTTTTCAGATGGTTTGTTTGTGTTTCTCCAATAAAAAGTCACACTCAGATACTGTGTGTTGCATATTTTTAAAAGCTATTATAATAATACTGTGTAATATTATCTGATATCTCTATCTATGCCTGAAATTTAGCTATTGAAATGTGGGTTTGGGAAACAAAGACTGGAACTCCCATTCAAATTTTGCTTAAATTTAAATACACTTTTCTTTACACCTGATGGTTGATCTTTTTGATCTTCATCTATTTGAACTTGTAGTATTTAACCTTTCTGAACAATGACTGGTAGCCATCTTTTAAAGTGCCAGAGACAGCCTTACATACTGATCACACCTTCCTTTTGAAAACAGAAATTTACTCTTTTCTAATATCATTTTATGTACCATGATATACAAAAGGCAACTAATGCAATCAATTATTATTGTAGCATTTTTTTATATCTTTTTAAAACATCTCATAAATCTCTTGCATGTCTAGCTTTTTTCTGGCTATGTACAATATCAAGTGACTAAAGTGTAGCTGTAATTTAGATTTTTAGTAATAGCAAGCCTGGCTACAGCACAGTGCTGTTGAGGCTGGTTTTTTATCCTATTTAATATTTATACTCCAGTTAGTGCTTCACTTGATACCTATTAAAATTAGCAATTTAAACTGTTGATTACAGTGTGGGTAAACTCCTTATTAACTATTGCAAGCCAAGCATGATTTATTAAAGGCCATTTTAGGGCTTCTAAGTATGGTTGGTTGTTTTTTAGGGTTTTTCTTTTTTTCTTCTCTCTCTCTTTTTATTTTTTTTTTTTATTTCTCTCTCTGTGTTTGCTTTCTTATTAGCTTCATATTCAGAATTTCATGGTAAGAGTATCTAGCTATAGGGTGAAAGACCATGCTTATGTCTGCATGATAAGTGTTATAAAAGTGTCAGAAAATTCCCTCCATCTTCCATTTTTGAAAATAAAGAACCTGTTCTGTCTTTTGACAGAACGTATGGGTACATACTGTGTTGATTTCAATACTCAGGGAAACAACAGTTTGAGCTATAATTTATTCTATGAGAAAAGGAGGGAAATGATCATCAATGTTTCATGCAAGACTTTGTTGGCTTTTTCACAATGCATTTTCAAATACCTATTGTAATTTAGGCAAAATTAGAGTTGGCACAGAAATCTTATTAAAACTTAACAAGTGAGATCTACGATGTATATTTCTATATCCGTAAATGTGAAAAGTTGTTTACTTTCTGAAAAGATTAGCATTGTATCAATGCACCTTACTATTTGGAAAATAATGTAAATGGGAGACTATATTCTAGGAACCACTGAGCAGCTACAATCATTAATCGGTGTTTTTGCTTCTTGTCTTGTCTATGTTGTGAAGTCAATGTTTTACACTTTGGCTGCCTCAAGGTCTGTATATACGTCAGGACTTCATTGAACTAGCAGTACACTAGTGTAGAAAAATAATTCATTTGGGGTTTTGCCATGAAAAATGTGAAGTCAGTCTTTGAACATTGACTAAAATCTCATTACTTTTGCGGCAAATGAGGCATGAAACATATTGTCAAAAAAATAGAGCCCAAAATATAATGGCACTAAATATTTTATCTTCATGGAATGTACTACAAAAGGTTTGAACTCTAAATCGGACAGTGCATCTAAGCACACAGCATCATTCATCAAGTGAGTGGTCTATGTTGCAAAATTTGTCTGTGATGGCAACTTTAACGAAGTTCCTTAATTTCTTTCGACCTCAGAAAACTATTATTTTAACTGTCTGAAGGCATAAATCTACCACCAGCACTTCAACTCTGGCCTTGCTCAAGGCTTAAACTATTGACTTTGTGGTGAGAATTGCATGGTAATCTTTCATGTCCTACTCATTCCTGTCTAAATGTTAGATGTGTAATATCAGCTAGCTGTTGACATACATGGGTGATTGGAAGGAAGTGCAATTGTAGAATTGGAACCAAAAGGTTATTGTTATATGTCTTGGTTATTTGAGACTTCATGACATGGCTTTCTGAAACATTCCTGAAGTATCTGCACTTGCGTTCCCATAGATCTCCTTAGAATAATTCTGTTACTGCACAGCTGAACCAACTTAACCGAACAAATTTATTTTTTATATGAAACATCTAAGAATTGTGGATCTAGGAAACAAGTAGTAGTTGGACAATGAAATGGCCAACTGATTGATATAAACAATGGTAAAAAATTCATTATTTATGGACATTTCACTTTGAAGAATAATATTTAATTTATACAAAGCACCCCTCATCTCTGTAGGTGACGGATTTATTTCAGTCATATACCCATAGTACTCAGCATATGGCAGTTTACAGGAAATCATAGTCTCACATAGTATTGGTTTTATTTTTCCCACTGTGTTTAAATAAAGTGTGCTGTGATATGGGAACAGAAAATCTATGTAAGGTATGTATGTTTTGGAGAAGAGAAAAATTCATTCTGAACTTCCTGAATGATAATGAATGTACATTGTATGAAGCCATTTTGCTGTCATGATAAGGAAATAATCTCTTCAGTTGTCTTGAAATATGTGCAGTTATTTCTCTGTGCTGTTTCTACTCTTCATATTGTACAGGTACTTGTCTTCAACCATCAAGCACTAAATTTTAAGGGGAAATAGTCTAGATATCAGTCAAAATGCTTGCATATACCAAAATGATTTACTAAAACCACAAAATCAACTGCAGATGGATGGATTTTGATATGACTAGAAAGCTACAACTTTCCAAATTGTTTTATGGTGAAGTCCAGCTTATGTTTTCTGGGACAGGTTTCATGCCAGCTACTTTAAGGAATGTTTAGTTAAAATGTATCTGCTTCTATTTTAAAAAAGGACTGATCTGTGAGCTGTAAAAAAGATTAAATAAATCATCATAACCTAAAAAAAGAACTTGCACTACTTTTATAACAGTATAGCTTTGTGGAGGAACTTGTTTATGTTTTTTTTTAAAAACTGGTGTTTTCAGAGTGCTAGATTTTTTCAATTCCTCCTTACTTGTGTAAAGACTCAAGATCATCATTTAGACCAAGAGTGTTTCACAAAACTAGTCTACATATTTTCATAGTACTTTATAAACAGAAATATTTTTGGGCTTGATTACATTCATTTTCAGAAATGATTGTGAAGAGTTGAGCTAAATCTAGCACTTTTTATGTTAGATTGCTGGTTAATTGATTTGGTTTTTCCCACTGTTTCAAACATTATATCCTCCTGTGTCATTCAAGTATGAGGGACAAAAGTCAATTTGAAGTGTGAACTGCTGCAAGTAATTCAGAATTGTTCATTTGTCCATGGAAAGTAAGAACGTTAAGAGACCAAATTATTTTTTTTTTGTTTGCATGAATTCTTGCATAAAATACTTGGGTTTACTTCATTCTTCTGGTATAAGTCAGAGCCGTACTGAGTAATCAAAGCAAACATGCTAAGGTTCATTCCAGCTGAAGCCTCTTGTGATTTTTTTCGGCAATGAAGAAGTATTAGCACTCCAGAGGACATTCACAGTTTTCTGTGGGTTGAAGGAGTTTTTACAGGTAGCTGTGCTACTCCATTTGCCATGAAGAGAGGATATCAAAGTGGCTATTTTGAGACTTCAGTAATCTAAGGTTGTGTGGGACAAATTTGAACAAATGTAGTCATTTATATGAATAAGAGATAACCAGGTGCATGGTTAGACCTTACATATTTGCTCTTTACAGCAAAACAAATGCATTTGTATTTCCACGTCTAAAAATATAACTTCAAGTTTCCAAATATAAAATACACACGCAGTATAGAAAGGTTGTTCTTGAATCAAGAATACTTCATTTATATTTTATCCAATATTTTTTTAAGTAAAGGTGTGTGCAGCTATCTTGTTTTGTTCAAATCTATGTAGGGAATAAAAGGAAACAATAGAATGAAAGAAAAAAGTAAAAGAAAAACCACAAAAGTGGTTTCCTTCAGTTGCAACGGAGAGGGGAAGTTGTTGCTGTTTTGGAAAGATAAATTTAGCAATAAATTGCTGTTGAGATTTCTTAGTAACTGTTGTAAAAAAAGATAAATCTGTACAAGTGGTACATGCTCTGTCCAATATTAGCTGAATGAAAAAGTTAATGGGGTCAACAGAAATCAGAAATTAATATCACACACTGAAACATTTGTAGCAGAAAGCAACCTCTGCCATTCACATTCTCCCCAGAAGACAGTGGAATGATCCAAGTAATTCAAGTGCCCCAGTTAGATAATCAAAAAGGCAGGATAGTTTTAAGTTACTCCAAGTCCCATTTTCCATGATTTATGTGATCATACCATGACTCGGGTTGTTCATGTACATCAAAAAAGGTACTTTATGCATGAATAGAATCCCTCTTGGCGGGTAAGGTTTTCCTTTGGTCCTGGGTTTTTAAGTCAATGTTCTGCACCTAGTTCCACTATGTATTACTCCAATAAAAACTCAACTAAAAGTAAACATAAATTCAGTCTTATAAATTAAATATCATTTAATATATAATTGAAGGCCATATTTTTTAAAGGATGCGTTGAAAACAGTTACTCCAGAATTGCAGGTTTTGTAAAATCATGCTATAATGTAAATGCTATAATCATGCTATGACGTAATGTTTTGTAAAATCAGCTATAAAATCATAGATTTTTGCTGAGATACATAGTTTAGTATCTTCTTGTATGTGTGAGAGTCCGTGTAAGGAGAAAGAAGGAGCTTTTATACACAATTTTTTCCTATTCATTGAAAATATTCCATGCCGGCTACTAGAATGTAGATATAGAAATGACCTTAGAAGGTTAGAAACTGGAATTCTTAACCCTCCTTGATACAGTGCCTCATACCTGCAAAAGCCCACAAGATTGAAAGTTCCTTTTCTGACATTTGTAGTGGTTGTATTGTCCATGTTCCCTTCTACCATGACAATTATTAATTAATTTAAAGCTTGAATAGTTGTAAACATGTTTTGCATTATTTTATTCCCTCTTCTCTGGCTTTTTCAAATTCTGGAAACATTTTTATAATACTTTATCAGGTAATGCACTATTCTGAACTCTGAACAATTAATTATGAATGTCTGAGAAAATGTACAGGATGAAAGAATTTTATGACACAAATAACTTGGTACAGGTCATAGATCAACTCTTGACAAACAGTAATACCTTGTTAAGCCCTAATGTACTATTTAAATTTGACATCTAAGTAAATGTTAAATCTACTCATTTTTGAAACAGAAATAATTTGAGGCCACATCTATTTTTCAGACTAAAACTTTGAGAAATGCATTTTTTTCCCTTACGAGCAACCTAAAATAAGAGTATAGGGCATGTGAATATAAATATTGTATTTAATTATGTGCATAGGCAAGGATCTGTGTGTGATACAAACTTTAAATCTTCTTTTTAATTTGCTATTATCTCTGCCTAATTAATATAGTAAAAAGGTTGTTGCCTAAATCAATGTATGACCCCAATGCAATCATGTTAATATTCCTATATCCAATAGATCTTGCTCTGTAATTCCCCTGGAAGAAGTGGGGCATGTCAGATAAATTAAATGAAAAGAACATATGTAGATTAAGAGAGATGTAAATTTAAAGCCTGAACTTTTAATTTCACTAAATATTATTTTCCATCTTCATGATCACATTACATTGAAATGTGGAACTTCAATTTCCTTCACTATTTCATTTAATAAAACCTTTGTCTCATCTGAGCTCTTGAAGAGATGTTAGCTTTAAATCACATTGACTTTGCCCTATCCAATTTACATATGCTGAAGAAATAAAAGTCTTTTCAAGAGTTGCCATGGGGCTTCAGAAGCCTCAAAGGAGTATTAAGACCTTGAGTTTAATGTGAACTGCCTCCAACACAAAACACAAATCTTCCCAACAGAATACTAATGGTTTAGTGTACAGTTACATTTTCTGTGCAAGTTTGTAATGTAAATAAACAATCCACATATAGGAGAAAAGTAACTACATTATGTCTGAGTATTTGAATTTAGAAGTATGCCAGCTGGAAATGAAAAATGCTTTCTATAAGCCTGTATTACATAAGAAATGTTATGTGGTTTGACAGATGTACAAAATAGAGCACAGGATAGATTAAAGGGGGAATTCAGAGCTCCTCCATTTTTTCTCTAAGGACAGTATACCTGCAGAATAACATTAGGAGTTTCTCAAAGGCACTGTGAATAGACATATAAAATGTTTTGCCTTAGATCTATATAAACAGAAGTGTTTCCACCCTGGATTTACTTTGTTTTCACTTGCATAAACATTTTATATTTATTTTGGGTTTTAGAAATCTTAGTCTGTTTTAAAAGATCAATGGACTACATTGCATACAATAACTAATGGGGGAAATGTTTTCCTAATATGACCTCAATCTCATCTTCATAATGGATTTCTCATTGTAATAATTACATCCCATTAAAATGTCAGAACTGGTTTAAAAGATATCTAAGAAGACATGTCTGTTTGAGCAAACTAGCAGGCAGAAACCTTGATGTTAATTTCCTTGGCATCATTTAAGGGAAAGGGAGAACTACAGTACATAAAATGAGAATCCTTGTGTGACACAAAATGCAAGCAGATTGACTATATATAGTACCAGTACTTAAATAATTGGTCAGTCATAAGTAATTAGGGAGCACTACAATTACACAAAGAGAAGGTTTGTTTCAAGTGGAAAGTGGAGTGAATGATTCAGAGTGAATACTCCTATACGAATAACCTAGTCCTGTTTCTGCTCAGGAATTATCCACAAGCGGGCAGACTTTTATTCATTTGTTTGGGTGCGATTGCAAACCCCCTCCTCTTATCTGAGTTCTGTTCCTGGCAGAGTGGTGTTTCTGAGAGCAGTTGCTCAGTGTGCATGGGAGGTGCCCAGTCTCACTCTGAACTATTTGGTCCAGAGTCTGACAAGCTCCTCACACAAAGAATCAGCTTTAAATGATCCCACTTGTTTCAGTTCAGTAAGCTCATCCTGGTCTGGCTCTTTATTTAGAATGATTTTCATTCCTCGGGTGTTCATGAACAAGTCACTGCGACACAGTTTCCTGCCCTTTGTTATCCATTATGTTTTGTGTTCAGCCAGATCCTAATTCAGCAAAGTGATTTCAAGAGAAAATGAAAGAAGCCCCATAAAAAGAGTTGGGGAAGATAGGCACATGCATTGTGTTTTGTTGAAATCTCACTTTCTTCACCCGTGCCACTTTACTGTTCACCCAGGCGCTCTCTGGTACAACGTCCTTTAGTCACAGACAACACTTTATAACCGCTAAATCAAAGCAAAATGCAATTACCAGAAAATACAAGATTCTTTTCTACACTGATCATTGATAAGTCATAACTTTTAATTCTTGTTCTATCTGATCAATTTAAAAATACTATTTAAAAGTATTTATGCATATTTTTGGTAGTTGTCCTGGGTTCAGCTACAACAGTCTTTTTTTTTCCTTCTTAGAAGCTGGTGCAATGCTGTGTTTTTGACTTTCAGCCTGGGAACAATAACTGATAACACCAATGTATTTTGTTCTTGCCAAGTAATGTTTATTCCAATCAAGAACTTTCTCAGTCTTATGCTCTGCCAGCAAGGAGGGGAAGCCAGGAGGAAGCAGAGATAGGACACCTGACCCAAACTAGCCAAAGGGGTATTCCATACCACAGCACGTCATGCCCAGTATAGAAACTGGGGGGAGTTACCCAGAAGGCTAACATCGCTGCTCAGGTCAGGCTAGGTATCAGTCGGTCGGTGGTGAGCAATTGTATCCTCTCCCCTTGTTATTTCCCTTATCATTATTATTATTGGTGGTAGCAGTAGTGGTTTGTATTATACCTTGGTTACCGAACTGTTCTTATCTCAACCCGTGGGAGTTTCATTCCTCTGATTCTCCTCCCCAACCCTCCAGGACCAGGGGGAGGAAAAAGTGGGGGAGTGCGCAAGCATCTATGTGGTTCCAAATTACCAGCTGGGCTTAAACCATGACAGTAGTATATTCACAAATATTGGTGGAATGAAAATAATAACATTTTCTATCAATATAATTCTGGATTTAATATTTAAAAAACCCAAGATGAATATCATTTGGAACCCAGTCTTAAGGTTCTCACAAAATGTCACTTCTCCTGTGTGTGTATGATGCACATGGACTATTAGAAAGCAACTTTAGCTTCAAAATAAATTTCTCACAAGCTGACTTCCAAAGAGTAATTGGTAACAGAGACAGAACTCATACTTCTTAGGCAGGCAAACCTACCATTGACTTAAAATGTATTTCTCTGAATGAATGGCATGTTGAAACTCCTGGAAGGAAGCCATGCTACAAACAATTGAATTGAATGGGGTCAGAAACAGTCCCAGAAAGCCTTTTTAAGCTTGGAAAGCACCCTACTGAATTTCTTGCCAAATGCAGTATTTCCTATCACATTATATAAAGAGTAGCCTGCACTCCTTCAGAACTGGCTTACTAGTATTTGTCAGTCTGCAGGGTGCAGACAGTGTAAACAGCATCCCTGATCCATCCATCTTGCTCAGGCAAAACCTGTCCTGGTTGTCCCAGGGCCCTGGCCGTGCTAGATGCTGTCAGTCTTTGCAAAGTGCTGTTTGCTCGAACTGGACCACAGACTTCTTGGTCTTCCCTGCCAATGTTTTCATCTTGACATACATCTAATTATTTTCTTTATCACAGCTTCATTATCATAAGATGGTGCATAGTGGTGTGGCAAATATATTTACTGTGGTTTTGTTTATGTATTTTCTGATACTGGAAATCTTTTGCCTTCTTGGAATGCCAGATAAAGTTAATAGGGCAAACCACAGTAAACAAGGCTAATTACCTTGGCAATTTAGATTAAGTTCTTGAAATGGATTTTCAGAGATCGGTTTATTTATGTTACCAGCTTAAGGATCCATTTCTCTCTCAGATGTTTCAGCTACCATGAATAATCTTCCTACTGATAAGCACAAGGAACTGGCCACATTTGTTTCTCATTCCTGTGCATGCACTTAAATAGACTTTTAAATTGCTCTCTATTCATGACTTGAATTTGAGTTTTTTAACTTAATTTTCTAATTAATTCATGTGTTGTGTTCACTAGTTTTTCTAATAAGCTCCAGTACTGTTCTCTAAATTATCTGGGTTTTACACCCAAACAGATAACCAATAGATGGTGACAGCAGTACACTTCTTGATTTAACCTAGATATGCATCACTTAGCAGCTTGGGCTTTCTTTTTAATGGTAACAGCTCTTACAGTGTGAGCCTTAGTGTTACTACAAAGAAAGAAAATACATTTGCCTTTAAAATTCAGAGGTACTTATACTGTTGTAGGTCTTGTATTAGAAGAATCTTATTGTGAAGCAGTGTAATGAAGGTCTGACTGCTTAGCCTGTGCAGGTTTAGGTATATAAAACTTCTGTAAAAATTAAAGATTCATTCTGTGTTTAAAATATATTCTAGATCTACATTGCTGTGCAGACTGCGTGTGAGTTAAATTCCACTGTAACAGTTAACCCATCTGCCATCCATTTTCCTTATTCAGAGTTAGAATTTTGTCTTAATTTGAGAAATATAACATGATAAAATTGACATTATATAATCAATAGTTTCTTTATATTTGATGTAACCTTCTAGAGATTTGTTAACACAGGACAAAATTCCAACCTCAGATGAAGTTAGTGGGAATTTTACCATTTACTTTACTGGGCCACAGTATTAAATTCTTCATTAATATTTCACAGTAGGTCATTTCCCATTACTGGAAATAATTATTATAGCTATTTGCTAAGAAGCAGAGTAGTTAAAAAATCTTCTCTATTTAAGGTGTTAAATTATAGTTACTTCTTTACTTAAGATGTGGAAAATGTTTTATTGATATACCCTCTTGATCCCACTTTTTTACATTTTGAAATGTAAATTTTCATTAAGGCTGTGAAATATGTTATTTATAGTGATAGATTTGTAGTGCTGTATGCTGTATTTGAAAATATTAAGATGTTTAGAAAGTTTTATGATGTCTTATTCCTCTACTTTACAGAACTCTGCATGCCAGCAAAGAATAAGCATATTTCTCACATACTAGAAAATCACAACAAAAGTCACAAACAGCCATTAGATCTACAGGATTAACTGAAGAAAGTGTCTACTTGGAGCTCCACTTCTGAGTTTGGTTATAAGGTGAAATTTCAAAAACCTTTTAACACAGAAAGAAAGAAAATAAAGACAGAGACATACATAATTCATGACAAAAATCAGTCCAGTATCTCAGCAGGTAAAAAGCAATGTTTAAATTGCTGTAAAACGATCTGGAATGCTCACCAGGACTAGTGTCAAGCTATGGATTTGAAACTTGGTATATTACCTTTGAGTAAGAACTGTGATATTTCAGTAGTTGTATTGAGGAGTATAGTTATGCCAGTTCAGCAATAGCATCAGGAAATTCTCCATCAATAACTGGCATTGGTTAAAGTACCAGAATTTCCATTCTGCATGAAACACAATATTTGTTTTGGACCATTCAATATGTTTCATTCTAATTTCACCTTTTTATATTATAATCAAACTGTTGCATTCTAATAAGCCTTAGCAAGACATTTAATTCAATTTTTTTTAAGGGAATGTGGTCAAATGATACACTCCTGGGCAAAGTTTCCTGCAAAAGAACATTTTTTCAGGGTTGGGTTTTTAGGGTTTTTTTTTTCCTTTTATTTTACTTGCTCTAGCTAGTTACTTTCTAGAATATTGATTGAAGGTAGAATACCACACAGGAAGGATGAAGGCAATGGTTAAAAGCAGAGCTGAGAAAAAATCGTCTTCCACTCAAACGAAAAAGCAACAGAGATACATGTGAAGGTGTTACTCCTTCAAAATTTCCTGAAATATATGTTCTACTCATTTTTTGTCATATTTTTGTGCTCTCGTTTGGATCTGGAGATTGAAAGAGATCACACAATGGAAATGTGTTCCAAGAGGCATCCTTTTCACAGAATAGTTAGGGTTGGAAAGGACCTTACGATCATCTAGTTCCACCCCCCCTGCCATGAGCAGGGACACCACACACTAAACTGCGTCACCCAAGGCTCTGTCAAGCCTGGCCTTGAACACCACCAGGGTGTGAGCATTCACAACTTCCTTTACCATAATATAAAAGACACTTTTCCTTACGCTTTGAAATACAGTTTTCTAAGTGGGTTTGGGTGGGTTTTTTTAATCCCAAGGGATGTTCAGTACACATGATATTTCAAAACGTCCAATAGTATGACCCTGATAAATATGAAATACCTCTTGTTTTAAAAACATAAATGCAAACTCAAAGTATGAATAATTTGGGAGCAATACTGCAATTAACATTGCAATGTTTGAAAGTTTAAGATGGGTACTTGCCAGATGTTGTTTCTTAATATATTACTGCTGGCCAGTACATTGTTAATATATCATGTGAGCAATGCTCCCGCTAGCCATTACTGTGTTAATGCATCATTTAGTGTCTTTCACTTGATTCATTAAAATAGCAGCAACTACCAGGAAGCCATTAAGAAGCTTCGAAGTCTGCATGTTTTATTCTAAACAAACAACTGCACATTTCTTTAAAGAATGATTTGGAAGGAATGGAAGAAAAAGAAAATCTAATGAATAGGACTGGGTGGTAGCTGTGATCCTAATCCAATACCCTTGAATCCAATACCCTTTACTTGTGCAAAGTATTCAACACTGTCCCACACGACCTCCTTGTCTCTAAATTGGAGAGACATCAATTTGATGGATGGACCACTCAGTGGATAAAGAACTGGCTGGATGGCCACACACAAAGAGTTGTCGTCAACAGTTCAATGTCCAGTTGGAGACCAGTAACGAGTGGTGTCCCTCAGGGATGGGTGTTGGGACCTGTCTTGTTCAACATTTTTATTGGTGACATAGACAATGGAATTGAGTGCGCCCTCAGCAAGTTTGCCAACGACACCAAGCTGTGTGTCTCGGCTGATATGCTGGAGGGAAGGGATGCCATCCAGAAGGAACTTGACACGTGTGTGAGGTGGGCCCATGCCAACCTCATGAAG
>NW_009941336.1:45418-45811 GCF_000696875.1 Nestor notabilis | reverse complement strand
CCATGTTTGGAAAAATCTGTCTGTATGGTTACCATGTGTGTTTATGCTGTGGTTACCTTCAAGGAAACAAGCACGCCTCTTGAAGTACTTTTGGTTTCTTATTTTCACTGTATTTTGTGTATGAAACTATTGCAGTTTAAACTTCTGTCAAATATATGTTTGCTTTTTTCTTACTGCTTCCATGTTAGCAATTCCACATCTGTGGAATTTTAAAGAGATGTCTATGTGAAATTAAAAATTACAACTAATAAAGACAAATTAAGAACATTGAGACAGAGGTGGTCTGTCTCAAGTAACTTGTGATAAGCACATGCATTGTTTGTAGGTTGGGTTTTTGGTGTGTGTGTGGTTTTTTTTTTTTTTTTTTTTTTTTTTTTTTTTTTAAAATTTCAC
>NW_009941336.1:41842-45387 GCF_000696875.1 Nestor notabilis | reverse complement strand
TATCTCTGACTTCTTGACTTTGCCCTCTGGTTGACATCAAACAGGTTTATGTTGATATTATGTAATATGGCTGCAGTTACACAGACGCAGTTAAATATGTAAATAAAATCTCTCTCCCAAGTGTTTACCCAAAGTGTCAGTGATTTATTTTCTAGAAATATTTGATTAATTTTCTCTGTACAACAGTATGGCTGTATATGTGCCTTTACTCAGCAGTTGACTATTTGGCTCTTGCTGCTAGGAGTAGGACTTCTAGTTCAGATCGTCTTCTGGAGCTACTGTACGCTTCTTGCATAATGTCAAATTGTCAGTTTCAGGATAGATTTGAAATCTGCCTTAGAGTGTGTTCCAGTGAAATACTTGTTTCATTTTTCAATGTCAGACAAGAGTGTCTCTTTCACATGGTTGATCACAGAGATTCTTCTAGAAAGGCTATCTGAATTTTGTAGTATTCTCTCATTAACCCTAAAAGAATGTGGATTATATAGGAATTAAAAAAAAATAAAAATCCCGTTTTGTTGAGATATCTTTTACTTAATCTTTGTCAGTGGTTTTCTTTTCGTACATGTTACATTCATTGTGCTTTACCACTTTGTGAGAAGGGACTTTTGATGCAATGCCTTTCTATGCCTGGCTGGTGGGGCACTCACTTGGGTAAGCTTGGGTGCCCAGCATGGACTTCTCTGTGCTCTGGACATCACCTTTGTTTATGTTCTCCAGGCTTTTTGCATCCGTATGAATGTCCAGGGTTTTGCAGACCAAACGAGATTCCTTTCACAGGCTTTTAACGGTCTTCTTCCTCATACAAGACTTCTAGTACTGCTAGATAATTTCTTGCTTTTGGGGACTTTCCTTTTAAATATTTCTATCTATGTAACAGTCTAACATGATGACGGGCTTGATGTCACTCAAAAACTGTGTATAAGATTAAAATAACTTTCACATATGTCTTTGAACTTTTGAAGTATAAAACTTTGAAGTATGCGCTCCAAGTCAGCTACTTTGTAAAGTGGATTTTTGCTTTCAAAATCCTCTTCTAGTTTTACCTACTGGAAAAATGTGAAGGTTAGAAAGGTGGTGTTGTGTATCACACTATAACATAGAGGTAATAGTGTAGACATTACAGTGGCACATGGATAAGGATAAAAAGGTACACATAAATTTCAGTGTATATTGCTGTTGTTTACTTCCTCTTCCTCCATGTATCTGTGGGTTCCTTTTGCTTGTTCCTTGCAAGTCTGTTTTCTTCTTCAGCTGAGCAAAGCTTGGTCAAGAGGTAAGCTTTCACTTCTCCCACCATGCAACATGTATGTTGGTATTGTGATTGTCTTTCTTACATAGCTATAGCCTTCTGTGTGTGCCTCTTCTGCAGTCAGAACCATCTCGGAAACACTGTTACAGCATTAAAGCTAGAACATAGCAGGTTATTCTGATCAAAATATATCTGATATCAAATCTTACTCTTTTTTAAAAAAGAAACATGAATGTACTTCATCTGATCTGGATCTTGGTTGTTTCCTAAGAAAAGAAAAGAGGCATTTAGAGGCTTTTATTAGTGGTCAGCATAAAAAGGTCTTTCCAGTGTAATTTTAAGCACAAGGTATACAAAGAGAATCTGCAAACCACGACCGCAGTTGTCAGCTCTAGACTTCTATTTTTACACCTTAATAGAACCATATCTGAACATGTCCTGTACAGTCTGAAAGCATGTTCTGTTTCTTCTGTCATTAAAAAAAAAAAGGCAACCTGGAGAAATATTTTCCCTCCCACCCCCCAAGTGTTAGAAATAGTTTTTGTTAGCATCTTGTCAGTTGCAAAAGTGCAGACAAGACACAGCTGGGACTGGGAGCAACATTCTGGCTATAAGGCAGTTTGCCTAAAAGATGCTTATCCTTAAAACCAGCAACTTTCGTCTTGCCTTATCTTTTTTCTACCATATGAGAAATCCTTTTACATAAAAATAGAAATCAGTAATGTATGTGGACCATAATGGTAAAGTATACCATGGTCTCCCTCTTTGCAGCACCATGCATTCTTACATAATGTGTAGGTGCTAGGCAAGGGTCTGTATTGAGACTGAAACAGTCCTGAAAGCCCCAGAGATCCTTGGGCCACAATTATGTGATTTAAACTGTTTTAAACTGTGGGTTTGATCCATGGGATGAGTGCCTGTGGGGTGAAAGAAACTTCACTGATAAGGAGGATAGCATGAGTTACTGACACTGTTTCCAGTCTAGCTGTAATAGTTTTCCCATTTTGTTCTGGAGTTCAGTCCCCACTGTATCAGCTTTAAAGGGTTGCATTACAGGTTTGCTGTCTGTTTACATGGTGTGACTGTAGATGTGCTGACTATGCTGTCTAACATTGTAAGTGTTGATCTTATCTGATTGAGGATTTTATATTGCCACCCAAAATCAGCTACATCTGGGAAAATGTGAAAATTGTACTTTCAGATACTTGCAGTATATGTGAACTTACGTGTTTGTTCTGATACATTTATATACCTACTTCTAAAAACAAGGAATGCAGCAAAATATGTAGAATATGAGTAGGAGCCTGTCCAGCTCCAAACCCACATAGTTTTCACTGCATTATTTCGCAAAGTGTTGGCTGTCCTATGCAAAAAAATGTCGGGAAGGAAATGGAGTGAACATTGAAACATGAGTTTGTGTGTGTGCTTATAAGGGGTAGGAGTATAAAATTAGGGGGTTTATCCTTATTTCCCAAGGAAAACTAAACTGCTGTTTGTGTGTTATCCCTCTAATGTAACAGTATATATGCTCGCCTGTTTGTCACAAGAAGCTCGAGAAGTCACTGTAACAGAAAGACTTCAGGTAGCCAGCTAACAGATTGTTAGGCAGAAAATACAGTAAAATCAAACAATTTGAAAACAAATATTCTACATCAAGAAATGTATCTTTAATAGGTCTTTGATCATGCTTTTTTTGTTTTCATGCCATGTGAACTTGACCCAGACAATGACACGTTTTTCAAACCTACAAACAAATGCCAGTATTTTACTTTAATCTAGGTTAAATGATTGCCCACTGTAAACCTCCTCTTTCTTCCTTCCATTTGATTTCTTTTGCTTGGCACAGAACCAAGGAGGTTTGGACCACATCTTAAACCACATGGAATGGTAACTCAGCATTAAACCCAGCAGTTTTTTTTGAAGAAAACTATGAGAAATCCACTTAGGTTGTGGGCAAAACCACAGAAGTTCTTCAAGGAAACCCACCACCTCTTTCAATACGAACTAAAGGCCTCAAATCTTATGGATTAGAAATAAAAAATAGTGTTATGCAGGGGAGAGGCCTGCTGAATTATCTGTCCTTGTGTAATGGCGAAGGGTCAGTCAGTGCAAAGATGAAAGGAAGTGATGGTAAAATGAAGTCACACACCCATCTGCTGTGATGATTGCTTTAAGTGGAACAATGTAATTTTTCAAGGAAGGAAGACTAGAGAAGCAAACTGATGAGGACATGCTTGGCTTAGGTGTCTCCCCAGTGAGGACGTGGGCTTGTTGAAGGTGTTCAACAGGACAA
>NW_009941336.1:37704-41811 GCF_000696875.1 Nestor notabilis | reverse complement strand
CAGCAGGAAAAAAATATGGATTATTTAGACCCTGGCTTGCTGTTAGTGCTTAGAGGGAAGGCCAAGGTGACACCAAAATTAGTGTTGTATTAATTCTTGCTTTTCTTCCTCCTTCACCTTTGCTCATTTTTCCTGTGCTTCTTAAGAGGCTTTTATCAAATGGTCACACTATGGAATTTAGGCATCTAAAGTTAGTATCCTGTACTGATAGACAGCTGTTGAGTAAACTAAGGGTATCAGTCTAAGCTGAAAGTTGGCTGCTGATTTTTTTTTTTTTTTTTTTTTTTTTTTGATGTACCTTAATTATATGCTTTCACATAATCACATGTGCAATGTTTAAATTTAACAATGTTAACATTTTGGTAATGTTCTAAATACTGTTTCATACTGCAGCCACATAATATTGTCATATACCTTGGTTTACCCAGAAGTAAATGCTTTATGTTGTTACAAAAGTAACAAATGTTTGCCAAGTTTCACTTTTTTGGGTATAACATAGTTAAGAGAATAAGGATGAAATCTCTTTTGAAGACTGAAGTGCAAAACAAGTACTTACAACCTTCTAAAGCTACTGAAAAACAGACCTGTTTGTTCAAAGATGGCCTAAACCCCAAAAACTTTATATGATCAGTTTAAAAGGTCAGGAAATGTCTGCTTCCTTATTTGAGAGGTAAATAATAAATATGTAAAAACTTGCTAGAATGTATTTGGAGATACCTCAGGAATAGAGCTGAAGGAAGAAAAACCTTCCATGAGTCTCTCTAAAATAGTGTTATTTCATTGCTGATGGATGAATTTGCGCTGTTTAATTTAGGAAGCATTTTTTGTTCTGTTAAGAAATCAATTTCTGATGTCACTATTCCTCCCCCCCTCCCCCACCCCAGCAGTACAAAAGGGAGGTTCTGAAAACAACTTTTCCTTGTATAACAAGAGAGAAGCTTCACAAAGGGCAAGTCGGAGCTTAATTTCCATCTTTCGAGTAGGAGTGTATAAAAATTGTTCACAAGTGTGGCTTGATCGTTATCCCCTTCTTTTCCCAACATGTTTCAATCAAAAAAGAATGTTGAATTATACTTGCCATGTTGTTATCATGCTTATATGAGTACAGATAAACAATAGGACAAGAGTTTACCAAAAAATCTTGACTGAACTTCATGATAATTACAAATAAATTTGTAAAGATTAATAACTATTCATTTTCTTTTAATCCTCATGAATTAGATGATCATCTATCTCTGCAACAATTTGAAAACACGTTAGATTAGAATGATGTTTACTTTTATTCTTTCTCTAGATGTATGAAGAATTGCTTATATATGTGAACGTAGCATTATGAGAGAACTTTTGCTTTCTATAAACACACACTTTGTGTTGAGGAAATAATCCTTTTTATTAGAATTATAAAAAGTATTAAAACTTTGAAATTTGCATCTTCAGGTGTACTGAAAGGCATTTCTGTGCTGGCTGTACAAACCTTGGTATTAAGGGATACAGAAAACAGAGAATCTGGGAAATGTGTTCTGTTACTTCTCTGAATCCTGCAGGCCACAGATGCCACTGAACATGTCACTACCTTCCCTAACATACTAGTTTCCATTTCTGAATGGCATATTGATGCTGTGAAGAACTAAACATGAAAAAGGCAGGATTTTGACTGAGTAATTTTAACAGAATTGTTTATTCTGTGTAAAATATGTAAAAATTTCAAATGTAGATTAGTGTTTTTTTGATGAATCTTAACATTTACAATACAAAGGTGTGTACACAACTAGAAATACTGATAAATACTCATGTAATGTATCCTCAGAATGTTTCTACAGTGTTAGGATATGACGATTATTAGTATATAGACACTTGCTGGTTGCAAATAACAGTTAAAGGATTGTAATGAATTATAGTACTATTAAGTACAATGTATATTGAGGAGTGGTTTGAAATTGTATGAGAAGTTTGTATGGATTGTACAATATGCTACCAGGTATCTTTATGATGATAGAAGTCTTGTTAGAATACTGTGAATTAATTCATGGTTCAAATACTCATATTTTATGAGCCAGTTCTGCAATTGGGTGTCTATTTATTATAGTTTCTTCTGGTACAAAGAAGTATATTTCTGATTTGTAATTTCTTAGTATTCTTCAGTAATTTCCAAAGAGATATACTGTGGAAGGAACTACTTCTTAATGCACTTTTCTTGTAAGGTGGAAAAACGTAACTAAAATGACAATGGAAAGCAAATGTCAACAAAGTATATCTTCCCCTTTCAAGAAAAGAGGAATACTCTCTTGTATTGATAAGTTTTTTATGTATAAAGCCTTTGAAATGACTGTTAGTGAATGTTTTTGAAACCTTTTCCTTGCTTGTGGTTATCTTGCAATAGGGATATAAAAATTAGCGTTTCAGATGTTTTGCAGCATAAAAATACGTCAGTTTGCAGGGAAAATCAGAGTGCTTTCATATAACTTCTTATTTTTAAACATTTTAACATGTCAAATTTTATTTTTTATGTGGAAAAATAGGGGTTGTGTGGTTTATGTCATCTTTAGCTGTTGGTTCTCTGGGAATTTCTATAGTTTTCTGATTTTTAAAGGAATGAGAGATAGCTTTCAAGTTATCAGAGTGAAATGTCACTGAAGATTTTGTAGTGAAAAATATAGAAACATCAGCATGATAAGGATAGGTGACCTCCTTTCTTCTTTATCTTCAGTGAAACGTTCTGTTTTGAAGCATATGATAGAGAATATTTTATTGAAGACTCTATATCCCAAAGGTTTTGTTCATGAAACAATGAGTTTGCTATGTCTTCCCATAAGCAAGCAGCAGTAAGAGTAGAAATGATGATCTGTGATGCTATCACATTGCCAAGGAAGTACATGTAGCAGTTAAAACTTCACTGGAAAATTATTTTTAATAGCCAATTGTTACCATATACATACAGTTGTCATAGTCATCAGAAAGATGCTGCTGTAAAGTCTTGATTTTGTGGTTGACTCAGCTTTTTAGACCCATACAACTTTAGTTTTCTAACCTAGAGCAAATTCATTTGAATTCAGTGTTGACCCTGCTTTAAACAGCAGATTAGACTAGGTAACCTCACAAGGTCTCTTCCAACCTGACTGATTCTGCAGCTACAAGGGATAAAAATTGAAAAAAGAAAAAACCAAACCTTTTTCTATTATTAAGATTTACATTTTCTGCTTAGCAGTCTGTATTTCTGTGCAATAAAATATTCTAAGTTTACTACTCCTTTGCAATTTCTTAGGTGGCAATATTGGGGAACACAGCTTTCAGATTCTTACTGAAATCTGTTATCTATTTTATATTCAGTATTTTGATACTCAATATTTTATATTGAATTTCCATCAAATTGCAAATAGTTGCAGTTTCCCTTGTGTTTTATTATGCTATTTATTTTTTATTTTCTCCTTTGGAAGTGAAATAGTTTTTTCCATAGTATTTTATTGATTTATATGTTTTAGAATAATTTATGGTTGGTTATTTATTTTTTTATTATGTTTGAAACCTCCAGGGAAAGGCTAGAAATAAATTTGTTCAGTTACTTGTATCTTCCTGCTTGTGTTTCCTATAAAGATAGAGAAGAAGGAAAAAAAAAAGAAATTATGGTCTTCTGTTATTTGTAAAAATAATACAATTTCCTGAGGTACTCTAGTGGCCTCTACTGCATACAATTTTTCATTGTGTTTAAGAGTTCAACAGAGGGGGCTTTTCAAGTTCAGTCAGTCAGTGTTTCTGTTTATATATGGAGATATTTAATCTGGACAATCTTTTTATCTGACTCAAACATAATTCAGTTTCTCATTATTTCATATAATACTGATTAGAATAATTGCAAAGTATGTAAATGTTTGGGTTTCAGAACACTTAGTTTTTCTTTTGAACTGAGCATTATGTGCGTAGCATTTAAGCATGTATTCAACTTTTTCACCTACTGGTTATCTGATCCAGCTCACTGCACAGCTGCCCTGAAAGGTCAGTGGGGGAATCGGAACAAATGACAGGCGGATGGAGTGGACACTACTGAAAGAAACTAAATCTTGGTTTTCTGAGTCTAAGAATTTATATGTTGGTTGTTCTGTCATCTCTGCC
>NW_009941336.1:0-37678 GCF_000696875.1 Nestor notabilis | reverse complement strand
CCCCGCCCCTTCCTTTTTCTGACTATTGTCTGGATTCTCTTATACTTGATGGAAGACTAGACATATCACAGAGAACTTGTTTATGTTTTTTTCGAGGACAAATGTGTCTGGGTAGAACAAGGAGCCAAATAACCTGACTGAAAGTAGGCTGCCTCAGAGCTTGGGCTTTTGTTAGGTTGCAGAGAATTCATAAGGGAGACGGTCATTTCAGTGGCTGAAGCGTAGAAAATTTTACAACAGAATTTACAAACAATTGTGGACAACTGCATTGGAAATCAAGCTTTATTATTACTAAGTTAAATGGATGTAGATCATTGTGCATCCTTAGATCTCTTTTGCCTTTCAATTTTCCTTAGCAGGCAGAATTACAGGAGCTGTTCATGGATTCCCTAGTTATATGTAAATTCTTAAATATTGATAGAATATTAACTAATTTAGAAAAGCTCATTATTTATTCTAAATGTCTTTGATCACACTGTCTCTTCTAGCATCTCAGGATCTGGTCTAACTAGCATTAACTAGCAGATCCTAACTAGCATAGTTCTTAGGTGAGCAAGATCACTTCTCTTGCCCTTTCTCATGATAAATTGATGTGTTGGTATCTCTTTGAACTGTTCCAGCATGCAGTTTTAGACAGAACACAATTTGGTGGTTGTTTTTGTTTTGTTGTTTGTTGGCTTTTTTGTTGTTTGTTTGGGGTTTTGTGGTTTTTTTTGTTGTTTTTTTTTTTTTTTGAAAAAAGAGACTCTCTTAAAACTCTACTACAAAGTATCATTTTTGAGATTCGCAATGGCAAGTTTAAATGAAGATATATAAAGGAGAGAGAGGCATCTAAACAAGAGTTTTCAGAAAATAAAAAAACCTGGCAGTCTTTAAAGACACTTTAATAATACTTTCTTCCTGCGTGTATGTGTACAACCTCACCTGCTCCAGAAAAACATTGTTTGATTGGATTGCAACTCACTTCAAAGTATGTCTTTATGCTTTGTGTAGTAAACTGATAGGTTTTTATTTTGTGAAGTGTTATTCATATATGAGGACAAGTCTGTACAAATATTTGTTAGTTGCATTATACATTTGGTCTCCTACGGATATTGTACAAAATCCCCACTAATCATACTAATGACAGTACTCTCTAAAACATCTTGAATGAGGTAAAAAATTGTATGTTATATTAATACATTATTGATAAAAGAAATTGGCAATGAGTGCCCACTATTCTTTTAAATTTTCATTGCATAATATTGTTTTATGCAGACTGGCTAAAAGGTTGTTAGAAGGAGAACAATGGCCAGGGTATAAATACATCTGGGAAACGTTTTGGAGTATTTTGAAAGTGAGTAACTTACCACTGATGATATTTGTGCATTGTAAAAGCTGCGTTAACATAGGTTTCTTCTCTACTAGACTGGGAATCACTCCCAGCTTCAGATGCATGTGAGTGCTATGGCTGTGCTCTTAGAGACCTGGGGATGGAGGTTGTACTCAAAGAGGTCCCTTGAGCAGCTTGGAGCACACCTACCCAGCAATATGTATTAAGTATGATATCTATTACACAGACTAATGCAGATGAATGAAAATGTGACTGATATTAGTGAGACAATGAGTTTGGGATATCTGAGTCAGAGTGAGAGGCAACGGGACAGACTGAAACACAGAAAGTTCTGTCTGAACATCAGGAAGCACTTTTTGTAGTGCAAGGGTGACTGAGCACTGCTACAAGTTGCCTACTGAATTTGTAGAGCCTACATGTTTGCAGATACTCAAAAGCTGACAGGGCATGGTCCTGGGCAACTGGCTTTAGGTGGCCCTGCTTGAGCAGAGGGATTGGACTAGATGACCTCTGGAGGTCCTTTCCAACCTCAACTGCTCTGTGAAATAAGGTAAGGTTTTTTTTTTTTTTTTTTTTTTTCTTTCTGCCCCCTACTAGTGTATTTGGTATCTCTAGTGTGATGTTCACCGAGTTTTGATTATTTGGGTTATGTGTGATGTCAAGGATTCCTGAGTGGTGCTCAAGTTCTAGCCAGGCCCAGGGCTTCCAAGTGCACATGAAGTCTGGTGTATTCAGCCCAGGAAGGCTCTGGGCAGCAATTGTATGGAGAAAGATAAATGGTTGCTGGAGAGTTCCCTGACTAGCTGTGTTACTAAAAGCGAACAGCATATTGGCAACCGTTGTCCATAGTTTTAGGTAATGATCAACTAATAATAATGATGTTCATTAAATACAAAAATCACAGAATAGCTGGGGTTAGAAAGGACCTTAAGATCATCTAGTTCCAACCCCCCTGCCATGGGCAGGGATACCTCGCACTAGACCATGTCACCCAAGACTGTCCAACCTGGTCTTGGATACTGACAGAGATGGAGCGTTTATCACTTCTTTGGGCAACCTGTTCCAGTGCCTCACCACCCTTACAGTAAAGAACTTCTTTATATCTAACATATAGAATGAACATAGAATGAAACAAAAAGCCTTTGATGCATTTATGGAAGTAAATCTTTGGGAAGGAAAAAGGATTTTGTATTTCTTGGTTGAATTTTTGTTAAAAAAAGAAGCGTGGCACTTCTTCCCTTTCTTCCCCGTGTCCCCCCCCTGGAATGTGTATATTTGCTCTATACCTTCAATTATGTGCCAGTTTGTAAGTACAGCCAGGTGAGTAAGCCAGTATTGCTCAAAAGAGTAATTTCAGCTAGCAGCTGTAGAAACAAGAACATGGTTTGGAAGGGGTTATTTGTCTTTGTGGATATTTGTTCTCTTCTGCCAGGGAAAAAAGTCAAAATTAAATCTCTCTCTCTTCCACTTTACCTGTGTTTATTCACATTTCTCTTTCCTTGTGTGCAGACTAGTTTATGTCCCAGAGTTTCAGACTCTGTATATCTTCCACCCACTGCTTTCTGAAACTACATTAATGTGCCTCAGCTGTCTTTGCTTCTGTCAAATCACAACTAATGACAAAATGGTGCTTTAAAAATTAATCAGACTGTTTCTGGGGGAATGAAAGAAGGATCTGCATGTAATCACTTCATCCAGAGAGGAGAAAAATATTCAAACATGTAAATTAATAGTATGTAAAAAAGCATAAGGCTTAGAAATATGTGCATTGCTATATTTTGTTAAAAGTTCCTGCAGCTCCTCAATTCATTCTCCAACTCATTTAAAAAAAATAGATTGGTACAAGTGAATGAAGTGTGACTCATAAATCTGAAGCTATCTTGGTTGTAGTTGTGTTAGAGTATTCAAGAATGTTTTTTAGTTATGTAGCATCATGACTTTTCATTGTTTCGCTTAAAGATTTGGAAATTACACATGTATTTTCCTTTCTTCCTAGCAAGCAGTTGCTTGCTGCGGATAGAAAATAGTAGTTACTTCCATTATTTTTACTACTGAATATGTTATAATTTTTCAAGCATCATGATGGTTTTGCTGAGTCCTTTTCTTGAAGAAAAAAAAAATCAAAAAAAAAAAAAATTGTTGAAAGATTCTGAAAAATTAAAGAAACTATTAAAATGGTGAATTTTATGTTTATCTGTGTGAGTTTCCACTAGGTTTTACTTTTTGGATTTGAGGGAGGTTATGGGTCATCTGAGACAGGAGATTATAGTGTCTGGATTATGTGGAAATCAGTTGTATTTTCCCTGAAGGATGTCTGTACCTTACAGATCCTTTTTACTAAGCTTTTGCAGAACTTTTTGCATTTTAACCAAACATGAAAATATGCTGGTTTTGCATATTTTTACAATGATAATTTGTACAATATCTATAAAGAGGTTTTTTTAATAGATGAATGTAATTAGGATTTATCAACAGAAATCCATACATATATAATAAGTATTAAAAGCTAATCCTTCCTCCCCAAAATCAAAAAGTATTATTACAGACCTATCATTTTCAGGCCACATGAAGACATTTGAGTGACAATTTTTAAACCATCAATAATATTCGCTGTCGGAACTACTAGGAAAACAGGATGGTTGTTGAACAATGGCTATGCAGGCAGCTTGACATCTGCATCCTTAAATTGACAGGTGTGTGTCTCAGTGATTCTAAGTGATCTCCTTTTACCTGTTGGTCAAGATTCAGAAAAGTGGAGCCATGTTTTTTTGCTTAAATGTTACAAAGTCTCCAAGATGAACAAGGCTTGTTGGGTTAGATTTAGCAGTAAAGCAGAGGCGTTGCACACTGGAAAGAGATACTGTACTTGAGTTGAAAATGAATAATTAGATTTTTAGTATTTGTGAGATTGCTTGTTCAAAGTTTGGGAAATCCTTCTGGTTGAAAACAATGAGCTGGAATGGTTTTCCAGTATCTTGATCTAAACTGAGAGTCATGCCTAAGTACCTGCAGAAAGTTGTCATGCTTTAATATGACAGATTGGTTCATGTTTCAGTGTATTGGACACCTTACAATATAGCAGTAGAATATAAATTTAAGACTACCATGTTATTTGTGCTTACAAAAGTAAATCTTTTAAACAAAAGATGGATACACTGAAGTTTTCTTCAACTCTAGCATTTCGATTTTTATGATATTAGTATGCATGAGTGCCTGTGAAAAAGAGCTGCAGCTGAAGGGGTGTGCTTTTGCTCATCATACACTAAACCTAATTTGGTCTTTCTTTGTCTCATGAAATGTGAAGGGAATCTGGACTAGGGTTCTAATAATTTCTGATTGCACCCATTTCTTTTGTCTCTGCAAATAAAAAAAAAAATTACAGTTTGCATGATCTTCTTGGGGCAATAGTGAAGTAGAAGCTGTGTTGTCATGAAAGGAGAAAGCAGTCAGTTGAGTAAGCAGTGAGTGGTATGATTGGAATAGGTAACTTTTGAGGAAGAAGTAAGGGAGCAGGATCAGAAAAAAATAGCTGGGATGTATATATATATTTTGGGAATATTTTTACAACTGAGAATAAGGTTTGTTTTTCTTTTTTTTTTTTTTAACTACAGATCTAGTTTAGATGTAGAGTTTTGGAGCATATTGACTTGTCTATGTTTGTAGTCGTTGTGAAGAAGGGACTGTAGAAGAAAAATTGCAACAAAAAGATTCAATTTACTAAATCAGTTTAGATCAAGAAACCTCTAAAACTCAAGCTGAGGAGCATAACAAAAGAGTATCAATTACATTTTTATTTACAACTTCTTTTGTTGAGAGAATGGAATTTACTCCCATAGGCAAGCAGAAATACTAAGTTTCATAGAATGCAGAAGGTATAATTAAACTCAGAAACAGTATGCTAGAAAACATGCTGGAAAATTGCAGCATGCAGTTTTAGTTCAGAATATATGTTGTGTTTTAATCTTGACTGCATTTTTCCACAGCGAATAAATTTGGTTTAAGCTGTTTTAGAAATGCTGCACTTCCACGTTGGTTAGAGTTTGAAGCTATAAAACTTCACTGTGATTTGAGTTTGCATCTTAAGACTACAGTTGTTTTTAGAATGAGTCTTTTACTAATTATAAACAAGCTGACTTCTTTAGTGCTCTTTGTAACTGGCACAGATTTTCTACATTTCTGTTAGGGAGGAGATAGTCTCCTGAATTCCTTAAAATAAGTTAAGCAGCAATAAAATAAATACTTGAGACTGGATGGAACCGGTAATTTAGATCTGATCTCTAAGCCTGGAGAAATGATTGTCCGTGAACGTCTTAATTTGCCACACACTTCCAATGTTAGGCTATTCTGTGTTTGTTTTTCTATCAACTGTGTGCAGTGTTTGCACATACATGCTTCTTGCATAGCTTCCTGAGTATCAGCCAACACTTGAGGGCACTTTAGATTGTGTATCTACAAAAGGAATCTGTTTCCTGGGGAACCTGATGTTTTTTTTGCTTCTACCTTTAAGTTTCTTTTCCTGGAAGCCAAACAGTTCTTTCAGACCTGTAGAAATACTTAGATGATTAGTATCATGCTTCTTGTGTTTCCTAAAGCCAAATTTCTATTAGTCAGTGCCTGTGCTATTGTAGCTGTGAAAGACAATAAGAAGAAACAACATCTGATGAGTGATTAGGGTTTTCTGATTTTGGGAAACCTAGGGAACAAGAACATAGTGGACTTTACTGACTGAAATCGAGCATGAAGAAGCATGGCCAACTTTTTATTAAAAAAAAAACAAAACAACTTTTAACCTAAAAAAGCTTTTAACCTGAGGATGAGAGATTCTATAAATTGTACAAACTGAGATTGATCTTTATGGAAGTATAAAACACAGGGTGGAGTTGTAAAACTGCTGATATCTGGTTCTCTATGGAACCTCTGTATCTGGAACCAATAATATGCTGTGTCCTAATTTACTTGCAATCGTAGAGCAGGAAGTCATGTTTGTTCAGCTCACTGCGTAAATACCTGCAAGTAGTGAAGATCTAGTAGATTTAAAGCAATAGGTCCATGCCAGCTGTTCCACTGGTAAAGGAAAGCATTTCCCATGTCTTTCCTTCTAATGAACAGAAGATGGGCAGAGATACCTCCAGAAAAGGAGTTACCGCATATATCTTGAACTTTGGAGCTGTAGCTCTGGAGTTTAACTGGGACTGAATACTAAAGGAGGCTGTTGCTGACATGAAATCATCTTTATTTGTTGTAGACTATGAAGTGTATCTGGTGAACGAAGTAAGAAAAAAATATGGAAAAAGAGAAGAGGTAATGGCATAGTTTATAAAGCTGGATGCCATTTGAGGGATTGTATTCATCCCCATACCTGCTACTAAATTACTTTGTGGAGCATGTCAAGTAACTTTTCACTAATGTTGCACCATCACTTTCTATGTATCCAGTCTCAGACCATGAGACCTGGCTTGCAGAACTGTAGGAACTTGCAATGGCAACTACACAGAGTGCTTAATTTTGAATGAACTGAACACCATGTTTAGGGAAGGAGCAAAAGGGAAGAAGCTACTGTGGCTTTAACTTCTTGATTACCCTCCATCAGTCTAACTTGTAGTGCCATGGAAAGCATTTTCTGTCACTGTTCACAGCATGGCTCCACTTTATATTTTGTGACACAGATGATAAGCCACCTTCATGTCTGGGTTTGCATTATATGTATCAGCCACATTTAATGGGAAGTACTTTGAAAAACAAATGAACGGGTACCTGTAAGATCAAACTGGGCATGGACAACTACTTTCTGCTTAATCTTACATTTGACTAAGTTCCTGGTAATTCCAACAGACCTAATCATAATTCTTATTTCGTATTACTGCTGTTACAGTAATATTTTTTGAAAGATTAATATACTATAGCAATGACTATCATACAGAAGTAATTGAGAAATTTTGTTCAAACATTATTAAAAAAAGGATCAGCATCTTAAAATAAGTTATTCCATACTGTATCTGAACAGCAAGGGGAAACCAAACCATTTAGTCACAGGCACAGAGTGATGGAGGGTGTCAGAAGTAGTACGATAATAAGTGTAATGACTATCAGTATTATGGTCCTGCAAAGTAAATGAAGTTTTCATAGGCAGCCTTAATTTTGACACTTTTGAGGTTCAAAATATCTTTTTGTTTATGCTCAAAAGCATAGGGAGTGGGCATTATTTGTACAGATGTGTGTGCTTTATCGTCAGGCTTGGAAACCTTAAACTCTTCTTACAGTTTTGCCAATTGACCTAATATTCTAGACAAATGTTTCTGTTTTCATCCTGCAGCTTAACTCGTCACGTTCAGTGATGAAATATTGTATGTGTAGAAAATACCTGTAAACACTTCACATTTAGAAAAATTCTGATAGTGCTAGAATTAAATGCTTTTGCCAATTACTGGGTCAGTAATTCAGATGATCAGAGTTTTGGTTTGTGTTTTCATGGGTCGTTTGTTGAACAGTATAGCAGAATAAAATCCCTACCAGGACAAAGACTTTACAATTAAGTTATATGGTTCATATGAATTTTATTCTTCTATGTTAATCAGATTCATATTCAGAAATGGTTCTAATTTGTACTCGGATCCTCTAATTAAAAAATACATTGTGTGCATTAGACTTAAGAGCAGTAGTATCTTATATATGGGAGCAAATTATATATGGTAAGTAATGCTAATGAGCAGTGTAGTAAATTGAATTCAACCCTGTAATCTCACATCAAGTCCATTCATCACTCTTCCAATCCAGTGATCTGGAACATCATGCTGTAATTAACTTTTCTTGTTCTAGGCAACTAAATGTATTGTCCCTTCTGCAAATATGTGCAGGACTTGGCTGTTTCTTTTATTTGGATCCCCTGAGGCAAGTACTTGCTGTACAAGGTAGAAAGTTTGAAAAATCACCTGCCTCATGAAGGCATAAAATGAGCATGCCATTACTGACATTCTTCTACTTAAAACAGAACACCTGGAGAGGAAATTCTATTTCTTTTTTCCTCAGTTACCATCACTTGCTTTTGTTTAAGGAAAAAATTTAGGAAATGGTTGAAATGACCATTGCATTTGTAGCCCTAGTGGTGAACAACTGAAAGGTTTGGTTTGGTTTTTGAATTTTATAAAATAACTTGATTTTTCTCCTGGTCTTCATACTGCACCAATCTGTGTCTTGAACATAAGGGCTTCAGCATATCAAAAATCTCACAAGCCAGACCAGTTGTTTGTCTATCCAAGTACTCCTGCATCCAGCAAGTAGTAGTTGGGAGACACTCTTAAAAAAGTCATCTTGAGCCTAGAAGGCTGATCCATTTTTATTTTAGGATGTTTTGGATGTCCATTTATTTGCCTAATGCCTTTTTTGTCATGTTTATATTTCTGCTTCTATGCTTTCCTGTCATAAATTCCAGAAGATCTGCATATGCTATAAAAAGAGCTTAGAAATTTTCTGTAAGTCTATGTACTCTGTGTGTAAGGAATGTGAGGCATTTCTTGCTAGAGTGATACTTCCAGTTACAGGGAAATTTGTCAGTTGGAACATGCCAAGAGCTGTGTGTGTAAATCTTCCTCTCTCATCAGGGATAGTTTTCTCATACCTTGTAGTCATCTTAAGTCTTTCATATTGTATTCTGAGAATACACCAAAATGTTTTGGAAACATGGGCTTGAATAAAGTGAGTGTTGAATGTAGCTAAATGAGTTGTTCTGGTACATTGTAACTATGCCTTGCACCCTCTTTCATGAGGTCCTTGCAGGTATTTAACAGTTGCATCAACTGTTTTCATGTGGGGAAAAGTGCAGTCAACCCCTGTCTCATGATGGACACTACTGCAGCGTAAGATAGTCATATAGTACTCATATGAGTACTAAATACGGCTTACTTTGTCTGCTTAGGTTGATTTAGTATGAGCTAGCTGGAGTGTGGATGGATAATGAAGCATGGCTAAACTATCTTAATCACATTTGATGCTGTAGCTGATCCTTTGGTGTATTTTTAGTCCATCCCAATTGCAAAGTAAAACATGTTGTTTAAGCCATAACGTGAACATCGATCATTTGGTTATCCATCCAAATTCATCATACCTTGGGTTCCTTGGGCCTGAATTAAATATTGCAAGAATACTAACTAGATTTTCAGGTTTGGGTTTTTGTTTGTTTTTTTTGTTTGTTTGGTTGGTTGGTTTGTTTTTCAGGAAGCTTGAAAAAACCTCTTATTTGGGGTGCCTTACTGTGATAACATATATAAAGGCTTCCTGTATATTGGCTGTTCATGAAGAAACCATTTGCAGCATTTTTTATATCCTGATGTACTTCAGGTTTGCATAATTTTTCCAACTCAGTTGATCAGCTGTCAAAAAAGGAGAGTGATTTTGACAATTACATCTGTTTCAGATGAGGAAATAACGACAATGTCTACTTTGCAGTAATGTAGTGATTTGCCTTCTGAAGGCCAGTGAGGATATTCTCTACTCACAAGGTGGTAGGATGACTGTCACTGTGGACTACTTTACTCAAAGTGGCTGTCAGTAGGAGGATTTTTATGCATTTCTCTTTGTCTCCACCCCCCCAAAAAGACCACCGATAATCATTGCATCTGACTGAATAGTCAATAGCATGTGCTTTACAAATATGAATCCACAGATGACAAAGGCAGTCTGGTGGGTTTTGGGGTGGGTTTTTTTCTGTTTTTTTTTTTTTTTTTTTTTTTTTTTTGGGTGGGGGAGGTGTGTTTGTTTAGTTTTTTTTTCCCTGTTTGTTTGTTTGGTTTTGTTTTCAGTTGTTTAATTAATTGCCATATATGTGAAAACCAGTACATGGAAATAGAAATAGACCATATGAATTTTCATTGTCATAAAATATAAACCCCTACTAAAACATTGCTTTAAAAAAAATAAAAATAAAAAAAAAAATCAGTGGATTTAGTTACAGATAGAGGGGTATTTGTTCTTTTCATTGTGTAGACTACATTTTTACTTCATATATTTGATGTAGAATTAGTGTCATATGATAACCTCTCAACCTTTTAATTATTCCTAAGAAGTTTGAGTAGCAAAAGAGCATTATAACAGGAAGTGATTATATCTTTTATCTTTTTTTTTTTTAGCCATGGCATTATGTGTGTGTTGATAATGTGTTTAAAAGTGTGTCTAAAATCTGTAAAAGTTTTAAAACATAAGCCTCCTTCCCTAAGTCTTTGATCTCTGTGTTTTGACATTTTGCTGTGGATAGAACTGACCTTATGTATGGACTGTAGTGTGAAATGTGGTATGAAAGTGCTGACATTAAGCTATTACTGCTTTCAATATTTTGTCTCTGTTGTGAAAGTTTTGCTTTTGGACACTTTTGTGTAAGTGATTGAGCCATTACATCACTTTGTGCCTTTGTTTTTCCACCTTTGGAAAGGATAAGTATGTTTCAGTCTTTCTACAATTGTGTGCTTTGAGATTAGTGAGCAAAGCTTACAGAACTGTTACTCGTAATAGTAGTAGTATTTAACTATCTTAAAACTCTGTGCAGAATAAAAATAGGTGATTAATAAAGTGCATAGAAAAACCTAATGCTATGAGGGCAAAGCTTCTTTGTGGGAAATGTGTGTTTTAAAGACATGTTTAATCATTGTTACAGGAATACAATTAATTTCTTTTGTTATGCTGCCTATCAGGAAAAAAATAATCAAGTTAATATTAATTCCTAAGTCATGAAAGGGTTTTATGTTGCTTTAGACGTTTCTATATGATAAAGAAGTGACATTTCTGTTTAGATTTTTAGAATGCTAACACATATCTGTGTGCTACTGTGTCTCTATTGTTGTTATAGGTTATATACCTGACACTTTGCATTCACACCTCTTTCAGTGACGCACATTCTCTGTTTATGTAAATTCATCTGGGGCCCAATGTCGCTGTTTCTGCTAGTTTCGTATGGTGTATTGCTAAGCAACATGTGTATGAACAACAGTGTTTGCTTTCATTTTATCTCTTTCCTGTCCCCCTGCAGCCCCCCTCTTCCTTAAAAAGTGACACAAGTTTGAAAGGTGAGCATTAGCTTGTCAGGCAAAACAGTATTTTTAGATTATACTCTATGAATGATGCAAGATGCAGTAGGTAGTGAGGTTTTTGGATGTTCTTCATTTCCATTACTTAAATATCAGTGACATTCCAGCAATTTTTTTTTTTTTTTATTTTTATTTTTTTCCCTTGCAAACACAATTTTTTTTCTTTTGGAAGCATTGATTTATTAATATTTTTTTTACACCTCCTGGGCCACATTCACCCTGGCAAGTAGTTTTGGAATATTGTTTTTCTCGGATATACACCAATTATATTGTACCTCTACAAGGTATGGGTAAGTTATAGATCTGAATATCCATTTCAGATATTACTAAAGGCCTGGCACTGTGTTATCTAGGTTCCTGAAGTGTAAAAGTACAGTCATAGAACATCACACATATGTATACACAGAGAGAGAGAGAGAAAGACATAGACAGGTTTTCTTGTAACTGGATTTCATAGAGTGTAGGTCTTTCTTTACACTCATGTACAGCAAGCCAAATCCTGGTGCATATTCTGGGGAGAAATAGGAAAAGAATAAGAGACCAAGTCGTAGTCAAGAGTCTTAGTCTCTTAATGAATTTAAGCAAAGCAATTACTTTGTCAATTCAAGAACTTGTCTATTGACTTCCTTAAGCTTATATATAGGAAATAAATATGCAAGGTTGTTTTTATGTTGGGTCCACATGAATCTTTGTAGTTCAATGAAGATATAGGAATAGCAGTTCTGTTTTTGAGGTGCATTAATGGGCACACCAAACCTTGAAGAGAACCTCAATAGTTAACCAAGTTTGTTTGGAAAATTGGAAGTAAAAGGCACGATTTTTGCTTGAATTACCACTAATGCCAAAACTCAGGAAGGAGGTATGTGTATATATTCAAAGAAATCTTATTAATTTCAGTTTCATTTTTTAGGCAATAAACTTTGTTTTTCAATATTAATTTTACTTGTACAGTGCAAACTTCTCTTTCTATGAAAAGACCCTCCAAGATGTTTCACTGGCGCTTTTATGTTGTGGGGACTTCCCAAATCCTGCTTATGTTTTCCTAGGTTTTTATGGGGTGGTGTGTTGTGGATATCTTGTCTTTTCTACTTTTCTAGAGGGAATTGTTTAAGAAATTCAGGATATGAGCCATCATTACTTGTCCTGCTAAATTAGGACAGGAGCAATTGAGTATACTGTTTACTGATAGGTTGCCTTGTAAATATATTGCATTTTAGATCTCTTACTCAAAATCTGAACTGCTTCCTCAGATTTCACCATGAAATTTAAAGGTATTTTATGGAACTGAAATTTGGAAATAACAAATAGCTAAAGGTGATCAGTAGGAAATTTATTTAATTTTCCTTTTTTTTAAATTAAATTGGCAGACTGATGGTAGCCTTATTCGTATGCCTTTTTTCCCCATTTTTGAGGAGGAAAAAGAATGTCTTTCCCAGAATGTTTGATTACACAAAGGTGAACTCCATTATTTTTCTTGTTTGATATTCATCAATTTGCATATTAATGTTTTCAATGGAAACTAAATATGCTAATTTCACAGCTTCTTAGCAGATACCTTAATCATGAGGATATTTGTATGTTTAAAAAGAAATGAGATAAACTGCAGCAATGCTTCATAAAATTATACTACAGGTCAACCTGAAAATCACCTCTCTCAGGGGCCACATCTTCATAGGAATATAACCAGCTACCACTGAATCTGAAGTTAACCCATAACTGGTAAAAACTGATCCCTCTGACTTTTAACCCTGGTTTATGTAAACAGTCAAGCAAACGTTCAGCAAGTTAGTCAGCAGGTCTTACAATCTTTTTGTATGTGTTCTTTAAAAATGTGTTCGTAAACATATTAAATGGAGGTAGCCTCTTTACCTTCAATTATGATGTCGTGGTTCAAACCCAGCCGGCAACTTGGAACCACGCAGCCGCTCGCTCACTCCCCCCCTTTTCCTTCCTCCCCCCGCTCCCGGAGGGATGGGGAGGAGAATCGGAGGAATGTAACTCCCACGAGTTGAGATAACAGCTCTCCAGTAACTAAGGTATAATACAAACCACTACTGCTACCAATAATAATGATAAGAGGAATAACAAGGGAAAAGGACACAACCGCTTACCACCCGCCGACTGATACCCAGCCCGACCCGAGCAGCGATCTGGGCCTTCCGGGTAACTCTCCCCAGTTTATATACTGGGCATGACGTGCTGTGGTATGGAATACCCCTTTGGCCAGTTTGGGTCAGGTGTCCTGCCTCTGCTTCCTCCTGGCTTCCCCTCCTCTCTGGCAAAGCATGAGACTGAGAAAGTCCTTGGTCAGAGTAAACATTACTTAGCAACAACTAAAAACATCGGTGTTATCAGCGTTGTTCCCAGACTGAAAGTCAAAAACACAGCACTGCACCAGCTACTAAGAAGGAGAAAAAATGACTGCTGTAGCTGAACCCAGGACATATGATTAGATTGATAAGGACTTCAATGCTTTCATCTGTATTAACATGGTCTTAGTGTGAGGAAAGCCAGGAACCGCTGTTTTAGAATCAGAATACATAGCATAAACTAAAAGTTGTTCCTAAGACTTTCAAAACTTTATCTGCTCTTCTGAGGCTATTTGAAATTTTTCCTTCCTGTCTGCAGAGATCTTACTGTAACGTCAAGTTGCAATAAGCTAAAATACATGTAAGTGATAGTACAATTAATGGGTTTCCTATCCTGGTGGAGTAGAAATGTAGCACTATAGGCAGGTCAGATGTAGCACTGGGGGGATTCAGATGTAAGTTAGGATTTGCCCTAGTGGCCTGTATGACCTCCAAAGTAGTCACCTTCCTGGGCTGAGTCATATCAAATGACTAGGAACTCTCTTTAAAATATTGAGACATTTTTCAATAACTATTAGATCATAGAGCAGTTTAGTTTGAACCGCTTGCAGAATATTATTTACAGCACTTGCTGGATTCATTTGTACCACACTATCGTATTTAAACTTGATTAGTATGTCTTGTTGCGTCACTTGCTTATACTGTATGGTACATGCTGAATAATTACATCTGTAAGCTCATGCAGTTTAGAGCTTAATCATTAAGTTTCATAGTCAAATTTTACAATTGTCATCCAAATGTCTACATTTAAATGATATGAGTGTCATAAGGCTGTCCCACCGAGCAAAATTTAAATAAAATGCATGTCATCTTGTCACTATGAACTCTGTGAAGAGATTTTTTTCTCTTCATCTGTATTTCGGTGTTAACCCAGATCTTCATAGTAATTTCAGTAACATTTTTTTGCTTAAAATTAGTAAAACATTAAATTACACCTTTCTTTCTTCAAAAAGCCCAACAACCTTAAAACAATATACCCATAATGTGTTGTCATTACAATAATAACAGCTCTTTAAAACTAGTTCAACTTGAACTGTAGGCTAATGTCTGGAAATTAATGTTTTAGTGCCCCTCAAATGGCATCTAATTCAAATGTTGCTCAGAGGTATTACCAAGACAGACTGATATCATATGATCTCAGAGCTAAGTTAATATTTAAAAATAACATTTCCTAAATAGTTTCTTAAAGGGAATAATTTAATTTTTCAGTAAGTTAATTTGATGAGGTGAATGTCCTTTTCCAGACCAGATTTCAGTTAAGACTTAATACTTTTTAAAAGCATATTCAGCAGAAATAAGTACAGTTTGTAATATATACTGTTTTAACCCATTTCTGTGAACAGAGCTAAGATTTTTATTCTCTAATCATATATTTAGGGGATTGGCTATTTAATAGATTTTTAGCTTTCCAGATGCTCAGACAATGCACTTTAAGTGCAGTATCCATAGATTATACCCAGAATGCTGTAGATTAGCTATTTTAAGATTTGAATTGTGACTAAAAGCTGGAGAAAAGCAACAGCATTTGCAAATGTCTGAATTAACTCATTTAAAATATATTTATAAGTGAAAGAGACAAAGTAGGCAATGTCTGCATGTTAACACTGTTACTTCTTTAATATTGTATATACATATGTGTGTGTCTATAAATAAAAGCTTTATGTGAATTCTGTCAGGAACAAAGAATATCTGAATCAGAGGCCATTTTTGTTTATTTCACTACAGAAGGGCAGTACAAGTTTTTATCCCCAAGGACTGATTAGCAAATTTTGGATAATAATGAAACAGTTAAAATTTAAGTAGAACTTTCTGTTTGTTCAGATACTCAAATTTTTACAGTTTTGGCAGCTAGGTTGCTTCACTGCCAGTTGGAACAGTATTTTAATTTGCTTTAATTTAGTAATTGTAACTCTTCCATAAGTATCTTTTTATTGAATAATTTGTAAAACATAATTGTTAGTCCTTAAAAAAAAAAAGGGATACATTTATTTTAATGTCAAATAATTGCCATAAAATGTTTCTCTTGTTAGCAGTATTTGCTAGCTCTGTGTCTTGTTGCATGATCGGATTTAGCTATAAATCAAACACAGTTCAAAGCTGTGTGCTTTCTTTCAAATACTTACATTGAAGAAATACTTAAGTTTATTAAGTAGCTTTTCTGGTGAAAAGCATTTGCCTCCAAACAGTAAGTTGCACAGATAATTTAATGAGAAATCAATAGAGTTCTAGTAAGTTCTACACACAGATTAAAGGTAACCTAAACTAGGTTTTTAATGGCTTATGTCTGAATTGCTAACAGTCCAAAGTGACACAGACCTTACTTTCATTGTAGGATCTGTTTATACTGCAATTGAGTATATTGCAAAATACGTCTTAGAACGTAAAAAAAAAAAAAAATCAAAATCATTCAGTAATGGTTTGGTGTGTTTTGTTTTTTTTTTTCCAACTTGGATTGATTTAATAAAAATTGCATCTCTGTGAATCTCTTCTCCATCATACATGGTCAAAAAACTCTACATATGTTACTACATTATTACAGCCTTGCTGAATGCAAGTAGCCTTTGAGTGGGTTCCTGCAGAACATGGTGGTTCCAGTACATTTCAAATTGAAGACAGAGCAAATTTGCAGGCAGAAAAGAACCAGTGCACATAAACCCAGAAGAGTCAAGTAGCATTGTTATATTAAAATTTATCCTTCTTTGGTGACAAAGACAACATGAAAAATTTGTTAATTTGATTTAACTGATCATATGATTTCAAAATCATTGCTGATTGTTTGTTACCAGTACTGTAAGCAATATTTTGTGTTTATTTTTTCTGATAGATTTTTATTTCATAATATTACAGAACAGCTGAGGTTGGAAGCGACCTCAAAAGATCATTTCGTCTAACCATTTGTGGGAAGGGAAGCCTAGATGAAATAATCTAGCACCCTGTTCAGTTACATCTCTCATTTCTCCAGTGATGGGGACTCTGCCACATCCCTGGGGAATTTGTTACAGTGATTGATTACTCTCACTGTAGAAAGCACATGTATTGAGTTGCGGAGGAACCTCTCCCTCTGCAACTGTGTACGTGTTGCCCCTTGTCTTCCCAGTGACTGCTTGCGAAGAGGGAGACCCTGTCCCCTTTGTAGCCACTCTTTAAGTACTAGGAACACTCGTTAAGTATTGGAGAATACTTATATGTGAGTATGAAATAATACTTTTAATGTTTTTGCCTGTGTTGGTTTTGGAGAATTTTCACATAAGCATCACTGCAAAATATATCTTTATCTATATCTATCTATCTAAAAAAAAGTAGTAAAAGCTCCAAAAAAAGTGAGTTACGACATTTTTTTATGCTGCTTCTAATTTAAGATTATTTAATATCAGCATCCTGCAAACTGAGCTTCACTGTTTTTTGAGCAGTCTAGCATTTTCATAGCTGCAGTTACTGGAATTGACAATACAGATATGTCATATTTGTATTGTCAACCTATAAACCAAACATCTTTGTAACTTATAGCAGTTACAGACTTCTGATGGCTAAAAGATCACATCCAGCACAGACCAGGAGTTAAATGTACAGAGGAATTAGAAGCAATGAAGTGTCAATGGACCATTGATATCCACCTGAAGAGTATTAAAAAAAAAAAAAGTAAAATTGTTTTTTCATACTTCACATTTCTCTAATATGAAAACATTTTTTGCTCTCTATTGTTTGCTTAGAATAGCAGTGTTACCACTGCTGGGATTATAGCACCATTCTTGTTGCAGATAACTCACTTAAAATGCACACGGATTGATTAAACTACTGAAGTGCCTTGAGCACTGACTTCCAACTGTGCATGTTCTGATTGCTGCTTGCAGTGTACACTGGGAAGTTCACTCAGACGTTTGGTATCGCACTGCTCAATACTAATTGTGTAACAAAAATGGTAATGGAGAAAAATGTGCTTAATGTTCTCAGATGCGAATGGGCTTTTGAAGAAAAAGGAAAAACCTGGCATTACTGCATAGTTAATAGTGCAGATGTCCAATTTTTGTGTACTTTCTGTATAAAAACTAGCTATATAACTAATAACACAAACTACACAGTTTATTGTCATGGCTAATTTTTCCCTTGGTTTTGCCTACTAAGACTCATTTTTTTGGTAAGACTTTGTGTATATATTTGTATTTTTTGTGTATATATATATTTATTTAAATGGAATAATCTTATTCTCACTCTTATTTGTTTAATAAAGGATTACCAATGTGACAGCAGTTTCTAAAGGATAAGCATTAGTTATTTTGTTAAAGATTATCAAATTTTCCCATTAAGTGCAAAATATGGGCTGGTATTTAAGTTGGATGGATGACAGTTAATAAATGATATCAGATCATATTCTTACGGGGGGAAAAGATGGTGTTAATAAAGCCAATGTGTTAGTTGTTGAAATCACTAAATCTGCTGCTGACTGGGTGCTTCATCTCAAATATGAATACTTTGCGTTAAACATCTCTGCATTATTTATTCAAATCTTTCAACCAGAAAACTAGATTGCTTTCTTTGCTGATGGGATAAATTGACTGTGAGTGTAATCCATGAGCTAGATGGTGGTAAATGTAAAGTCAAGGAATTATTAGTCCTTAAATGTACGAAGAATTGAATTCACTGAGTTGTTTTTCAACATTGGTTCACAGCTACTGATTACAAGTATGGACATCTTGTATAAATATGGATTATGATGCTAAATCAGTGTGAGTTGTAGGTGGCGAAAATGAAGAATAGTTCCTTATTCTATGGTATGTTTCTTTATAGGTGTGGTTTGCTTCCAGTTCAGAATTTTCTGGCTACTTGTTTTTTAAAGTACAGACATACTACAGATTTCACACTGCAAAGAGAGAAATCTGGTGCAAACAGAGTTTTCTTTAAGAAAATCTAGCTATTGTTTAGGGTCACTGTTTTGAAATGTGAATGATTTCTTACCAACATTGAGTTTGATTTTTTTTTTTTTTTTTTTTTAATCCCCCCCCCCTTCCCTCCCTTCCCCCTCCTTTAAAATAACATTCTCAGTAGTATTACTGAATGAATAAACTTAAAATCTAAGATCTGGTAGCTATCCATGACCATTTTTACTTATACATGTATTTAATAATGAAGTTAAAGTAATTTAAATTAGTGTTATGTTCAAGAACTGTTTTGCCAGCCCTCTTGCTAGCAAATGGCTGGCAGTATAGTTCAGGTTTCTTCATTAGTCATAAAGAAATTAAATTGCAAATGAAGTTGCTAATGAGAACAAAACCCCAGACCTCTCCTATCATATTCATAATGGCTTAAAATTCTTGTACCTAAAAATTAGTTTGAGACTAGCAGGACTTCAGTAAAATTTCCAGATTAGTAGATGAATTTGTTGGAGGAAATCAGCATTCACTACTGTCTCTAGTAAGCCTAAAACTGCAGAACGAAAGATGACTGATTTCACTGAGGCTTCGATACCGTACCTTTCAACTTTCGAGCCTGCCAGTGTGTGTGATAGAAGCCATCAAAATGTGTGAAAAATGACCCAAAAGCAGAACTGTTATTTGCAGTTATCAATGCAAACTGTTATTGTGCCATAATTGACAGATGGTTTTTCACTCTAATATCTGTTTTTAAGGATATTTTTACACTGATTTAGACAGAGTTGTGTTATAGGTTGTGAGGGTTTTTGGTGGTGTGTTCTTTTTTTTTTGTTTTTGTTCTGTTTTGGGTTGGTTGCTTTTTTGGTTTGTTTTTTTTAAAGTGAAAACAGAAAATGAGGAATTAATGGTGGAATTGCACTGTGGGAAAACTGTGGGAATATAGTAACAAACTGAAATTTGTTACTTCATTCGGGGAGCACTAGGGCCAAAACACAGGCTTTCCAACCCCCTGAAAGCACTGATGAGTATCAGCTGGCTGTTTTGGTGTGAAATGTATTTTTCTTTCTGTAAAATAAGATCTGAGGTTTATTCTGCTGCAGAGAGAATACTTGAGAATTTATAAAGCTGGGTAAAGTGAAAACTGATTTCTTTCTAATGTCATTGGCAAGCACATTTAGCTAAATGTCCTGGGTTCAGTAGTGACGAAGTCTGCTGTTAAAGTGACTTCATCCAGTTCTTCTCTCCTGTCCAGTTATACTCTTGGAGTGAATTAATGTTGATGGTAATTTCAGCTCTGCCTGAACACTGGCATTAAAATTAATGTGTTCTTAGAAAGTTCTTGTTTTCATACAGGTCACATCTGGTTTTTCTTAAGTGTACTTCAAGTTGTCTGGACAGAACATAGGTTTCTCTAATTTGATATAATTTCCACTTGATTTTTCTCAGAACACTATTTAAACTAAATTAGATTTTCTTCATTGAAAATCAACAGGTTACACTTCCTTGCTTGAGAACAGCAGTAGTCAGATGTTCATGATAAAGAAAAGATCTGCAGTTAATAGGAAGGTGTATGTTAAGGTAGGCTGGCCCTGTTATGAAAACTATTGTGTTTCAGTGTTGTTATTTGGGGGACCTGTATAAACTGCACTGTTTGCAAGCATGTTATGTCCCAAAAAGTTTTGTGACTTTCATTGTGCTCCTTGTATAGACTGATAAGCTCCCTTTAAATGTTGGTGATTGAGAGAATAACATAAGCAGAACAAGTTTCTGCAGTACATAATATCTCTGTAGATGCTTTCCTGGTGTTAATTACAGAAGAATTCTCCTATGAGAAGCATGTAGGTGACTCAAAGCATCTTCAGTATCATTATCAGCAAGGCTTCCTTCTAATGGTTAGAAATGCAGGAAGCTGTGTTGGTTGAGGAAGCTGTGGTGGTGCTGCAGTTCTTTGGTGGAATGGTGATGGGATTAAAGAGCCTAGAAATAGTATGAGGACCTACCTACATCTGGAGCTTGGAGGTTCCATCCGCCATAGTCTTTGTGGAGAATAGAAGAAAACGGATCTTAAGAGACACTAAATGAGGTAAAATGATAGGAACCAGGTCAGGGAGGGCAGCTATTTGGAAGAAATCTGAGAAGCAGAAGCAGAAAGGAAGGTGTGTGAGATGAGAATAAGGTGGTGAGAAATGTTAAGCTAGTACGCAAATGCGTGAAGTGCAAATAAATGAAGAGCTCTGAAAATAAATGTTTTATTTTTGTCTGGAAAGCAAGTCAGGTTTGGGGGGAAGGGGTGTGGGGCAAACCCATGTGTGCTCACACACACACAGACACATAAACAGAAGTAGGTCAGGATAGGAGGCACAAAGGCAAACCATCTGGGAATACTGACTTGTGCCCCCTTCCTTCCAAATTCAACATGCTCAGAACTCTCTTTTTTCCTAATGTGGCCTTCTTGGATAATTGCTGGTCCAAGATTGTTTATATGCAGATCTTTCCTCAGACACTGTTGTGTGTCAATACAGACACTTCTGGAATTAGTGTAGGAAACTAATTCATCCATCTGTCTGTATTCTAAGTCTGCAGATTTGCTTACTCCCAGTGGATTTCAGGGAATTTCCTTGGCATTTGCCTGAAGGTAAATGTTAGTATGTGATGGTTATAACTGCATGGACCAACACATACTACCAGCTTGAAGTTGTTACATACAACTTTGCCTGAAATTAAATAGAAAACTACCACCAAAAATGGTTACTGTTTTTTTTTATGTATACACTTTTTTTTTCTTCTTTGTATTTTTATTGAATTGAACCCATTAGAGAGTTAATACCTGGGACTGTCACAGGAGTTTGCATGTCTCCTGTCTGTTGCTATACCTGTCTCTGTCATAATCTTAAAAATACAAAACGATAAAAAAATTTGCTAGTTTGCAAGAGTATTCTCACAGCTCCTGCTATGGGCTAACAATGAGTTTGGTATGAAAAGAAATAACAAGCCTCAGAATAACTTGTTAATGACCTAGTACCACTTCCTGCCTTTGCATGCGTGGGTTGTTTGTTTTGGGGTTTTTTTATACTGTGGGTTGGTTGGTGGGTTTTTTTTTTTCTTCTCTGTTTTATATACCTGACAGGGAACTACTGGAGCCTTTGTAAAGGAATTAAAAAAGTGATAAAAGCAAAATTCAAATATGTAACTGCTTCATGTAAACCAGAGTTTAAATATGATGAGCAGCAATACCTAGCCTTTAGGCATAAATAATCAGCTTCTGAGAGCTTCAGCACCAAGTACTAATGTGGGCATTCATACCACTGCCCTTTCCTGTAGCGATTCCCTGTAACTTATTTACTTTAATAAAGACACCAACTCTAATCTGACAGCATTTACAATCTGCCAAAGTGTAAAACTGTCACAAGATACACTTACATTTATAGCAGAATCTGCGCTAGCTATACAGGAGGTGAAAATAAGCCAATACAAACCTATGTCAGTGAAGATGGGATATTGTGTACAAAAACTGGCAAAACGGTTTATCAAATTTTGGGCTGTCCTTGGTGCCAGATGAGAAATGGAAGATTTTATGGCAAAACAAATGACAAAATTTAGAGTCAGTTTATTATAGGACAAAGTACAGACAGTAAACTAGCCACTCATGCATTGAAAGCTTACAGTAAATTGACATTAATCACTGCCTAGAACATGTTGCTAAATTGTCATTCTTTTTCAGAGGCTTCTTATTTTTCATGGTGACCATGCTTCTTCAAAGCTTTGACTTTAAATAAAACTTTTCTGTCTTGTTGTAATTGTTGAAACACGTGAAGATAAGAATCAAGCAAGTGGAAAAATCCCAGACAATTTAGTGTAATATGAAGATCAGATTTGTGGTATGGTGAAATTTGTTGTTTTGTTTGTGTGTTGTTTTGGTTTGGTTTTTTTGTTTATTTGTTTTATGGGGGTGGGTTTTGTTTTTTTCCCCCGATACCTTCACTAAAGATGAAACTGGTATTTTAGTCACATAAATTAATAAAGAAGTTAATACATGAACTTCAAAATAAAGATTAGTATAAGCTCTTTGTATTTTATATATGAGTCTTTTTTAAAATAATGTCTAGGAACAAAAAAGTTGAGGGCATCTGAAGCAAGTGTAGTGTTGTGCCCAGTGTTGTAGGAGTTAAAGCTTCACTTCCATGACATGCCAAATCGCCGATAGTTTATTCTATTTCCAACCATTTGTTTTGCTCGATGTGTATTGGCAAAGATGGAAGAGCCATTCTCTGGATTTTTGATGATCTTTTTCTGGGCTTGAATTTATTCTCTGGATTTTTGATGATCCTTCTCTATGCTTGAATTTCGAAAGATGCTACTATTATATTATTATTCAGATCCTCATGGAATATTCCAGTGATACTCATAAAACGTTGGGGAATGTGGAAGTAGTAGATGTCGCAGGCTAGAAAATAGCAGTTGAAACATAGGTTTCCTCCCATATTTGTAAAATTGTTAACATTGTGCAATAAAATACTTCAGATACTAAAATACAGTGCATGCTTGTGAATCCTCTATCAGATAACATTAGCAAATATAAACTGAATGTTGCACTGTGGGGCCATAAATCTAAGTCCATTGTGGTAAATTATCCTGGATGAGGAAGTAACATGTGGGAATTATATAGCATCACAGCAGCAGCTTTTGAAATGCAAACTTTTGAAAATTGTGACTAATAATATCACCATTAGTTGCTAAAAGTTTCTATTAGAAGATGTTGAATTTACTAGCAATATTTTGACAATGCATAGCTGGTTTTGCTAGATAAAATTGTGAGCCTCTGCAGAAGGTATAGTGTCAGGAAACTGAAACTTTGGAAAATAGGAGATAAAGCATTAACCACCAAGTTGACATAGATGGTCAAACCCTTGATTTACCCCGTAGTTAGCTTTACTTAGAACATTGAAATAAATGTGCTTTATATTGTAATGAGAATTTATGTAAATTTGTTCCAGACTTGCTAATTAAGTACCACTTGAAATTAATGATTGTTTTATGCTGAAAGCATATTTGTTTTTTTCTTTTTGTTGTGGCAGGAGATAGTCCAACATGAATATTTATTAAAACTTTTCAAGTTACTTAACATGTTACATGGTGCTTCTTTATTAATGTCTTTTAGCAATTTTTCTCTTACCAGTTTTAGAGCAGGATTGCAAGGTAAGATTTTTGTTATGTGTCGTGGTTTAAGCCCAGCCGGCAACTTGGAACCACGCAGTCGCTCGCTCACTCCCCCCCTTTTTCTTCCTCCCCCCACTCCCGGAGGGATGGGGAGGAGAATCGGAGGAATGTGACTCCCACGAGTTGAGATAACAGCTCTCCAGTAACTAAGGTATAATACAAACCACTACTGCTACCAATAATAATGATAAGAGGAATAACAAGGGAAAAGGACACAACCGCTCACCACCCGCCGACCGATACCCAGCCCGACCCGAGCAGCGATCTGGGCCTTCCGGGTAACTCCCCCCAGTTTATATACTGGGCATGACGTGCTGTGGTATGGAATACCCCTTTGGCCAGTTTGGGTCAGGTGTCCCGCCTCTGCTTCCTCCTGGCTTCCCCTCCTCTCTGGCAAAGCATGAGACTGAGAAAGTCCTTGGTCAGAGTAAACATTACTGAGCAACAACTAAAAACATCGGTGTCACCAGCGTTGCCCCCAGACTGAAAGTCAAAAACACAGCACTGCACCAGCTACTAAGAAGGAGAAAAAATGACTGCTGTAGCTGAACCCAGGACATTATGGTACTAAGAATGTTTGAGCAAAAACCTAAAATCATTGGTCCCTAAGAAAACTATGTGGGTATTTGGTTTGTTGTTGGTTTCATTTTTTGTTTGGAGTGGATTTTATGTTGGGTTTTTTTGTTTGTTTGGTTTTTTTTGTTTGTTTGTTTGTTTGCTTTTGGTTTGGGTTGTTTTTTTAATTTTTCCTCAGAAGCGTCAGACCATGGGCCTTGAAAAAAGCTGTGGTTTTGATACATATATATATATATATATATACACACAGAGATATATCTACATAATGTCATTTATTCACACTTTCGAGTCAGCAGTATTTAACCTCTCAATTTATGATAATTTTCTTTACAATAATTTTCTTTACAAAGAGACATTTAAAGATGTCTGCATTGCTTATGGGGATTATGAGTGTATATTCTTCAGATATACTCTGTCTACATGAAAACACTCAGAAATTGCTTCTGATTTTTCCATAGCCGTTATTTAAGGAGTAGGGTGACTGATGGAAAATCATTCCTGTTCAGTATATGGCCACCTTAAATTTAACAAAGCAGACAATTTAGGCAAGTTCTAGATTTGTTAGTGGAATGTACTTATCAAGATAGTGTAAGTTTTTTCAAGACTGCTATGTCCATCTTGTGGCTAAAGGACACTGAAGGAAATGAGCATTTGCTATTCAATGTATGTTGTGTGATTTAACAGACCTAAGCACTGGCATACCCCAAAGATGCAGGTGTCTCGGGGAGGTTTGTCTGGACCAGCCCACTTGACATGGTACATTATGTTCTAGGTTTTATGATACTAATTCAAGGTGGTACACATATTCTCCAAGCAGCATTCTGGTTAGGAGACTCAGTGTTGCCTGCTCAAAGACAGGCCTCTACATCCCAGAATGCCAAAATGGAAGCTGGTTGCTGTTGTAGGGACTTTGGGAAGGCTTTTGATATAAGCACAGATAATGCTGTCTCTAAACTCATGTTAGTGTTAATAGGAGCATGTTACTCATGCGTTTGTCATCAGGTTAATTGGTTGGACATTTTTTTGAGTTGCATGATAAGGTGACAATACATGTTTTTCTTACTTGAATTTTTCAGATTTACCAAAAGAAAAGCTTCCATGAACTACAAGCTAAGAATATGAATTCTATTTCAGTATTAATCTTTTAAATAAACCTCAGTAAAGATTTTTTTTTGCCAGAATCCTGCCTGGCTGATCTCTTTCTGCTCATTCTTGTCTTCTTGTACTTTTACATAAAATCTTCATTAACTGTCTTCCAATGATGGAAATACATATTTTTGATAAAAAGTATGTTTGATAGAAACTATAGTTAATATGGGGCTCAGGAAGTAAGTTGATAAAGCTGGGAATACGTGGTGAGTATTTATACTTTCATTTAAGGAGAAAAAGTTTAACACCTATTTAGTCACAGATTGCAACATAACTGTCCAGCACACTGTTACACACAGTCATTATGTAGCCTCCTGTATTGTTGCAGCTGTCTGTGAAACCAAATACAGGAAAATATTTCAGGCAGTATTTTAGTACTAATGTCAATCAGGTCAGGATTGAAATGATTTTGTGTTTATTAGGGTCTTCAATGCTCCTAAATACACTGTTTTCCTCTCGGCATAGTGGTTCTAACCATGGTTGGAATGGATGTTTAATAAGGAGAGTTTGTAGGTACTTTTTTCTTTTAATATGGAAAAATGTTTCTATATGACTTGCCATTGTCCTTATTGGGATAGCAGATGTAATTTCTTCTTCCCATTAGTGCACATTTCAGGTGGAGTAATAAATTAACATTTTTTGAGTGATGGTTTACCGGAGGAAAATACTAGTCTTGTGATACTGTAATCTCTTTAATTCATCCCTCACATAATGCTCACAAATATTAAAAATTGATTTATTGTATATATGTAAACTTATATACAGATGTGTGTGTATATATGCATATTTAACTACACCTTTACCTTTTTTCAGCCACAAGAGAGGGCTGAAGTGAGTGATGTTAAAACTTAGCTGCAAATATTCTGCTGGGAATGTTTGCTGTTGAATAAAGCCAAGAGTGACTGTGTGGTACACCCACTGGGTATTTAGCTCTCTGAGGCAAAAGCTTATAGTCACACATCTGAAGTTCTGATTAAATCATTTTTGCTTTTCCTAAAATTCCTTGTGTCTGCTGATATTTAAATGATTTGCTGTAGTGTCAGCAGACTCTGTTCTACGATGGCATACATTGAATGTGTTGTCTGCTGTTCCCTTGTTGCTGTGGTAACCTGGTTCTGAGGAGCAGGGGACAAGAACAGGGAGGACTTTGCGTGACAGCGGTTTCCGGTTTCCTGCTAATGCTGACTATTTACGAATACCAATGCAAAATGAATATTCCTTTAACCACACCACTTGTGTCTTACAGAGCATGTTAATTTAAAAGATAAATAGAAAGTTTCATTTTCTAGAAATTCAAACTTGGGGTTTTGTTTTTTCTTAAACTTAAATGCAATGCTACTTTGCCTTTTGCTCGCTTAAAGACTGAAGTTCCCATGGGTAGGAATTTCTGGTAACAAGTGATTAGGTATTGTGTTGTACATTTAGCAGGCAAATACACCATTCAACCAGAAGGCAATCAAAAGATGTGTGATGTTACTACAACCTCTTTAACTTGAGTTTTGCAAAATACAAAGTCTTAACTGAATTTCCAAAAAGAAACATAACAAACCCAGAGATTCACACCCCTTACTGTTGCTCCTCAAATTGTGACAAAATGCTGTTTCTTTTTATGAATCAGTATTGCTAAACACGTATGATTGTGGTGTAAGTGCAGGATGTACTAGTGCTAGTTTAGCCTGTTTCTAAAAGTTTGGTTTGATTGTTTTTTAAGATAGTGACTAAGATAATGTTAATGCAGAAAGCTGCCTTGTTAAAGACTGATCTAGTGTTCATTTTTTAAAATGTGTGCATTTTTGAAGTATAAGGTTAAGACCCTATTCTGAAAATACATATGACGCAATGTGGTGACACAGCTCTGTCCACCCTCCGTCCCAGTGGAATTGCTTTCTATTAGTTAATCTTAGGTCAAAGTTGATAAGCAAGGGAGGAGTTGTCACATCTGCTGGAAATGCAAGATGTGTGGTTATGAAAATAACGACATAGGAATTAATTTTTTTAAAAAACAAGAAATAAAAATATATTAAAATTGTTAAAATTATACATAGATTGAAAATAATTAAAATTGTATAAGCAGATTTAAATCACACTTATGAAGAATGCATAAGAACAAGGAAAGCATTGATCAGAAAGAGTCTTGTAGCATTGCTTATAGGTATAGGAAGTTGCAATATCCAGCCCACTGTAAAAGCTACACAACTCTCAAAGTAGAAGAGTATAAAACTTAAAGGTGGAGATAATGACGACTGGAATGACATTTGAAATGCCATAGAAGGTGTAGATCCTAGTGGTAGCGATGAAGCTTTATTGGAAAGAAGTTTTGTGTAGTTGTAGGGATGGCTGAAGGCTTTCCAAGGCATGAGGAAAGATTTATATTGTTTCATTACAAAATTCAAAAACAAGACAGAAAACATTTAAAACTATAGTCTTTGATGTCTATGGTAGGAAGAGGTAACATTTTTTTACGTTCACTGATATGTTTGGAAAAATCATGCCAGCCCTTCATCAGGGTTAAAACAAAAGTGACAGCTGTACCACCAAGTACAGCTGAGAACAGTTGTTCTGAACTTCTTAGCTGTGTTAATTTGTTATGGTTGGAACCTGTGAACAGAGAGAAATATTAACAAAGGTAGTGGTGATAATTGTTAGTCTCTGCAAGAAAGAGAGAAAGACAAGTAGTTATTGCTTCTGCAGCAGCAGCACTGAGGATTGTTTGAATTTCTACATCATCATGGCTGCAGCAATACTGTATTTTTTCACTTTTTTCTGTCTCATTTGCCCACACTGATAGATGAGTTTAGATTGTAATTCCAGTGTATGTGTGAGGCAGAACCTCAGAAATAAAGCTGTGTAGGAAAAACTCATTTGGGCATTTACCATTAACAGAAGTAGCTTGTTTATAAAAATATCTAAACTAAATTTTCATAATGATATAGACATTAGAACAACAGAGAGTCATTACAGTAATACAGATAGGTATATTATATAGGAAAAGGCTGCAAAAAATTCTCAGGTCAATATGAAAAAAATTTACAGGCTAGTGAAAATATAATTAGTTAGGTTTCATATTTCTGGTAATTTTTATGAGCTTCCTGGAGGAAAACTTGTATTATTTGAGTTTTTTATCATAGGTACTAAAGTATCTACACATTAGTTAAATTTAATGCTTTATACACTCTTTGCCATAAGATAGTATAAAACTGAAAATTTATCTGTGTGAGATTTTAGCAGATTTCAGCTTTAATATTGAATTGGCCCAAAAGATTTTGCATTGCTTTCACAGCTTATTCATTATGCCTACTTCTAAGAGGATAAAACTGATTAACTGATTAGAAATAACTTAGTATTTTGGTAAGATTAGTAGCAACATGGGTGGCTTTTTTTTGTTTACGTTCAAATGGGATTCTAGGGCTGAAAAGGATTTCTTGTGTTATCGTCTGGTGTCGCAGTCGTATCATTTAACTTGTGTCATGAAATTGTCAAACTTGACTTTTAAGAAGATTTGGCTTTCTGTCCCTGGGGCTTTAGTTAGGAAAGCTATCCAGAAGGTAAATTTTTTTGAATCTAAGGAATCCTCTTTAAATATGCAGCCCGACTCTCTTCCTAGTCACCTGATACTCACTTTTGTTAGGCTATATCTTGGTTTTCCTTGATCTTTTCTTTCTGTTCCAGATCTTGATAGTGTAAGCCACTATTATTTTCTCTTTCAGGTTAATTGAGACAGATTAACCAAACAAAACTTACTGTCATCCCACAAGATACACTACACATTTCCTCCATCATATTGGTTTTATCATCTTTCCAAATTTTACTTAAAGACAGTGGAGTGTAGGGACTGTGCATCATACCCACACTGAAGTCTTACCACTGCTATTCACTATGACACAAACAAATTTTTCTCTATTCAATAAGCCTAAAACTTAAGGTGTAGAATTTTTGAGGCACACTTGCATTTTCTAACTTGATTTTTATACTTGGTTAAGATTAAATGCAACATTATATGAGTCTGTAAAGTTATAATATCAAAGTCAACATAGGACATTATATTCTCGTATAATATGTCTTATAAAAGGTGTTTCTGTCTGGACTCTGCTTTGCTATAAATTAGCACAAATCTTTTGATTTCAGTAGAAATTGTATTTGTTAATTGACTTCTAAAATCTAGTTCAAAATGTTCTTTTATGATCCAGGGTCTGTTGAATATTAGGTTAGCCAGCCATTGTTTAATGATGTAACAGTATGTTTCCACCAGATATGATGAAGCAGAGTGTTGATGTCTAATTTAGTAAGTAATTTGAAACACGAGAGCTGTTTCTGAAAGAGTTTGTGGTGCCTTCAAGAGAGGGTGAAAGAGGGTGTTCGACATGATACGCTACTCTTTCTGAGTTGCTAGTCTAAATGAGTATTTTGTAACTGCTATTTGACCTGATAGAGGAGGCAGAAGTGTTCCTGAATTGTGCTGGTAATGCTTGTGAAGTCTATGAGATGACAGCAAGAATCTAGTGAAACCTAGTTTTCCATGGCATTTCATATAAAAAATTATAAAAACTGAAACATCTTAGTGGTAGAAAGCGAAGGTTTAGATGGCTTGTATCAGAAATTAGGGTGCGGGTGCTGGAAGTCTTTGGATTTAGTCCTTATGTGTGTCTGTCCTGTTGATAAAAAATGTTCTTTTGCCTTTGAGAGCTGAAGGGATATATTAGCTGTTATACAAGGCAGCAATGCATATTGGAAGTCACTGATACTTAAAAAAGTAAGCATGACATATATGAAACGGGTAAGTAAAAGTAACAACCTAAGTAGTTTTTGTATTTGAACTGCTGTCAGTGTCCTTTGATATACTATAACTGTGGATATAAATGTGAAGTATGTGCCCTTTTTCACTCTCAGGCCTTGCAAAGAACCCTGGTTGGAAGACAAAGTCTAAAATGCTCCTTTTGGCTTTCCTTTAGGTGTAGAACAGCTTCAAGCAGTTGTTGGGTATGAGACGAAGATCCTCCATCATTGTAATTCTGGAATCAATGTTCAATGAATTTTGTGCCCTGTTCCCTCCTCACACTCATTCACTGGCATTGGCCCAATTTACTGTTATTGTTATCTAAATTAATCCTCAATATTACCTTCTTATTCTTCTCCCTCTAATCATAGTTATGAAGGTTAAACAATTAGAATCAGCTAGTAAAAATAATCTATGTAGCAAGTTTGTTATTTTTTTATTAGGGGAAAAAAAGACCTCTGACTTGATGGTCTACTCAAGCCACTGTAAAGAGATGCACTGTATGCTAGTGTAAAGACAAACTCACCTTTTTCAGTAAAGATGTATTCATAGTTAACAGATTTTAAAATGTTCTTATTTAATTTCTGTAATCACTTTCCTATATGCATTTTATTTATTTCCAAATCTCAAAGGAATGCATTCATGTTAAAATGATGCTGGTGCATGGTGAATTACTTCGCCATTCTGGTTGGCAGGCATGGGACTCTGTGGTTTAGTGGCTTCTTATATCTTTGTGCAGGTACAGACTTTGGAGGAAGGAGAAGGGGGGTAGAGAGAAGTGCATTTGTTTCATTTGTTTCCTGGTGATTATGGTTTTATTCAAAATACAGTTGATGAAGTTTTTTTTTCATTAATTTGCTTCTTGCTATTTTGAAATTTTGTTAAAGACCCTGTTTCAGAGATAACTACTGCATTTGAAATACAGGATTGGATGTCTCTTTGAAATGCCATTCTGTTTAGAAAGAACACCTACCATTTAAGTAAAATTATAGTGCTCTGAAAGCAAAAAAAAAAAAAGTCTTTTGTTACTCCTGTATATTTATGCATATTTCATTTAACAAGAAGGATTTTTTTACCAGTTTGGCAGAAGTTATCATTGGCAGAATGTTGGGGTTGCTTTTTTTTATTTTTTTTATTTTTTAAACACCAGTGTGAAGACTTCTTTCTGTTTAAAAATGCCTTCAAACAGCATAGGGTTGTTTTGGTTTTTTTTTCTTGGTTTTTTTTTCTTCTTTCTTTCAGCTTTTTAATAAATACAACCAGTTTCATTCAGGATCAGATGATTCTGTTGTTTTGATTGTTTGGGCTTTTGGGTGAATTCTAGTTCTTTTCTCTCAAAGTCAGCTGTAGTTCAGGGGGAAAGGAGGAGGAGGCTGATGTGATGTGGGGAAGTTGGCATGGACTCTTTGGTTCTTATACCCAATAGGTAGACCAAGCTACTGGTAATTTGTCCTTGCCAGACTTCTTTATTTTTATTTTTTTTTTTTCCTCTGAGACAGCCACTGCAGACTGGTCATTTTCCTCCACTTTTGTGGCTGTAAAAACTTCAAACTGAAAGAGAAACTGGCCTGTATTTAAGACAGGAGATTTAAGAAAATATAGGTAAGTTTGCAAGTTGGAATGATTTTGAGTGATGTTTGGGAATGACAGATCTTTTATCATTGTACTAAAGACTATTAAACATTGTGTCTTCTTCCCTTTATCAGAAAGTAAACAGTTGCAAAGATTTGTAGACTACTCCTTATTTAATTACGTTTTAAGAAATTAGAAGCCCCACCTTGCATATCTGTGTATTGTGCTCTATTATTACAAATAACCAGTTATTATAGTTTTCTCCTTAATGTAATTTTTATCAAGTGAATTTTTTGGCTTTCTGAAGGAGATTATCTGCACAAACTTCTGTAGAAAAACAGACCTTGCTAAAATAGGGCCTGTGGTTGTGGGCTAAGATGATCTGTAGTCTCTAGTCAGATAGATCCAAGAAGGACCAGTGAGTGTGAAGAAGGGAATGGTCAGAAACCAATAGGCACAATGTAAACTTGCATTTAATTTGAATGCACACCTGTCTGTGGATATGAATTTCACATCTGTGCATCAAAATTGTTTCTGGGCCCAGTAATTTGGTATGTATTCAGATTTGACTCTTCATAATAATACAGGTATTTTATTTCTACCTCATTAAGCTTTCTTTTTGCTGCTACTTTTTTTTATAATTTTACTGGATTTTGAATTTATTTTGAATAATAAAACCCCCTTTCTACTGTGTGCACAGGTGACATAATGGTGGAAATGATGCTGCTGAATCACTTGACACACAAAACATAATTGATTGTACAGAGCAGAACTTATGCTTGCATGCATCCTCATCATGGACAGTTATATATTTGACTATTTTGACTTGACTTTTTTTTTTTCTTTTTAGCTTTCTTATTATATTGTAGTCTTTAGTGTGGTACAGATTACAAATGATCAGCACAGCAGTAAGAAATCAATGTGAATCAAGAGAATACAGCTCCTAAAAGTCAATTTTAATATAGCATGCATAAAAGCAATTACCAAATGCTTTTTAAAACCATGCCCTCAGTCATTTTACCCTGTTGAAAAATTCCAAAAAGTCAGATTGGTCTGTCAGTGCACCATATCCAGTTTCAAATGCTTGTTTACCTTGTGGAACATAGCAATTAATCAATGTATGCTTCTAGTGGTACATTGCATAAAGTGAATCAAAGGTGACATAACCCATGAAGCATTCTTTGGTGATTGCTTTAGGGTTCTGAAATGTCATTTGTTATTATTGAAGCCATTCATGTTAGCAGTTTGAGATAGCATGCTGGATCACTGTACTCAGATCAGTGCTTATTTGAAATGTTTATAGCTTTATTCTCACATAGTTGTGCACTCACTGGTTTTAGAAGCAAGAAATAATTGAGGTGAAATTACCTGCTGATAATACATAATTAGTTGAGTAAGAGTATTCATTGCTGTGAGGAAAAAAGAGAAGCTTTTCAGGAAGCACAAATGTGCTCATCTCTAAAGTGCTTTCATAAACACTGCAAGGAAAAAACATCCTGAATTTTCTCTTTGCAGTTACAGGGGATCTGATACAATGAAATAACTGTGTTTGTCATAATCTTAATAATGCATCCATCCAATATTTCATGGTTTGCTGGTGCATAGTAAGAACACTGCCACTTGTAGAGAATCACTTGCAGAGAATCAACACAGTTGAACATATAATGGGAAAATACTTCATTTATGTTTCTAAATTCTTATTAAATGTTTTTATGATCACAGTGATCCCATCAGTGCTTAAGGAATGGGTTAAATACTGGGAGCTGGGTGGCATAGAGGGTGTTAGGTACTAAGCATGTCACAATAGATGTATATGGAGCACCTTGAATGTTCAATATTTGGCGTGGGAATTACTGGGTAGAGATCATACATCAAAGAAGTAGAACAGAATCACCCACCTGTGGCTGGTCTGGCTTGGTTTAGATTCTGGCATATTGTCTGAATCCTGTGCTGGTTTGGTGCATTCACGTGAGGCCATTGCTCATGTTGGGTGCTGAGAATTCATGGCTTGCTGCCACACTCAAGAAAAATGCGTGTGGTCAGAGCTAAATGGATGAACCACCACTATTTTTGAATGAAAAGATGTAGTTACTTTATTTAGTTACTTATGACTTTAATTGTGCCTTTCTTTTGCTGTGTAAGAAGAGATGGGGGTGAACAAGAGGATTTGAAAGTTCCACCAGCAAAACTCAACTTTTTTTTTTTTTTTTTTTTTTTTTTTTTTTTTTTCTTTCTTTCTAGGAAAAAATGTCTCTCTTGGCTATAAGCAGAAAATTCAAACAGCTTAACTGAGTTACTGGATTTTAAAGTGGTGATGAGTGAGGCTGGCTGTGGTGTTCCCTCTGTTTTCCTTATATCAGAAGTTAGCCTTCTAACATTTTCACTCCACATTTGTAGGTTCATGCTTCTGCCCCTTTTTGGCTATGAACCTTACTGTCTGTCTGTCTGCTTCTCATCTATTGCAAAAGACTAAGGTGGCCCATCAAAACTTAGTTTTGTATATCCTCTCTAACATCTGAGATCTTGTTCTCTCAGCTGCTGGTAATACAATCTCCTGCACCCTGCAGACTTCTAGTTGCTAGGAACTTCATGTATTAAGTGTCTGGCTCTTCACCCCTAGCTGGCTAGGTGCCACATGGCTGACTTCAAGCAAATGAGATTATTTTACAATGACTCATTTGTTATTAGAACTTAGAAGGGTTTCTTTACATGTTAGATGAAGGTCTGAAAAGTTTTCTTAGTTTGTGACAGCTGCTTTTCCCCTGGCAAGAACAGAAATTTGACTATGCTTGCACTGCTCTTCAAAATATTGTGGTTTGTGCCAAAGAATTCAGTTTCTCTATAAAAGGCAGGAAGCCATAATTTCCTTGCTGTAAGCAATAGATTTTTAATATATTATTCTGTATGAAATTATGCTGTGAATCAGTAGCTTCAAAGAGCTGGTTTACCTTTATGTTCTTGGTGTAAATTTCATTTCTGCAGCATTTGTAACTTAACAGTTTTGACTTTAAATAAGAAAAAAATTGTAATTTTGTATCTTCATTTTATGGCCTTGTTTAAGCCATTGTTAAGACGGTGACTCCTAAAAATAAAAAAAAAGTGTTTTCTTAAAATTCCAGCAGTAATTGTGGAGCACAGTTCTACAGCTGAAAATTGTAGCACTGCAGAATGAATGAAAAGTATATTAAAGAAGATTTTTTTTAAAAAAATATATCAAGTGGTGCTGGTTTTGCATGAAGGCAGGAGCAGGCACTTGCAATGAAATATTCAGAGACATGATTGAGTCAATATGCATTCACAAAAGCTTTTGGGGGGGTTTAGTTTGGTTTGCTTTGGGTTTTTCATTTTTGGGTTTTTTGGCACCGTGAGAGCTTCAATCCTATCAAAAGCAATAGCAGACTTATTTAAAGCCCAATATTGGAGGGGCAGAGCCATGAGAAAACTTCCAGTCACTTGCTGACCCCAAGAATGATATTGTCAAATATTGATCCCATTGTATGAGAAGATCTGAGATTTAGTGAGTGTAAAATTCTGTACTGTAAAAATTAAACAGGTAAATATTGCAAGAGTGGATAGTTGGAGACAGGCAAACCCATGCACGAATTTAGGGTTGACAGTGTGTTCTTTTCATTTGTTAGAGTTATGATTTCTAATAGGCACATCCCAGACATATTAAACTCTAAGGCAACTTTTGTCTTGATGTTTAAAAATATTCTTTAGGCAGATAGGTCTGACTGAAATTAAACTGTCAAATAATCTGTCAGTTCTAGTTGGATGGGGGTGGACACGTATTCACCCACACTGCAGCTATGTAATGAACAGAGGAGCACTACACAACATTTCAGGATAAAAAATGGAGAAGTATTTCTCCAGTTGAGATTACAATGGGAATTTCAGCTAATCAGAAAGTCACAGGAATGTGACTTACAGAAAGGCGCATTACACTGTAGGAATGTGGCTTATGTCATTAATTTTTCTAACTCTGAACTGAAAGTAATTTTTTGTTTTCTTTTTTTACGTCTTCCTGAAGAGTTGTAGGTACAGGAACAGAAAAAACCAAAAGTCTTTCCTCCTGTTTCAAGTCATGATCAGCTTTATCTGCACTCCTTTTCTCTAACCTGTCCTGAGAACCTCCAGTGTCAGAGATGCCACAGCCTCCTCAAAAAGTCATTGCCAGTTTTTAAACTATCCTTAATGTTTAACTTAAACCCCCTATGTATAAACTCTAATTAACAGAACTGAAGAATGTCAAAGTTTCCTTCAATCCATCTTCTTTCCTTTAATCATTGCTTAGCTCTTTAAATCGTGCCTTTTATATTACATTTTACAGAACTCTGGGTGTTCTGGTGCTGTCCTTGGACTGCCCCTGGGTAGTCAGAACTTGACAATGTGTTAATTAGAGGTCTTGTTAGTGCCAAAATGACATTATCCTGCCACTCTGTTGTATACACTGATGTATTTAATACCTGTTTTGCTGTCCTGAGGGTTGAAGGCGGTGGGTGGTAGGTGGGAAGAAAAATAAAAGGTACTCTGTGAAGAGTCCCAAGGGAGCTGTTAGCCTTCTCCAGTTATCCTGATTGTGAGTGTTGCTGAATATGACATTATGATTATTTGTTCTCTTATTTTTTTTATATAAAAGGCCATAGGAGTTGTCTGAATTAATTCCTTACATTGTCTCTTTAAGAAACAAAAATACAGTTATATGGAAATAGCACTATCATATTTGTTTTTCAGTAAGCATTTGTTTTAGCTACTTAAAATATGAAAAAAGAAAAGAAATTTGGACCAGCAAGTAATTGTTGTGTAGTCTAATTCTACGTAGCCTCAGCTGTCAGAAACTGGAACTTGCCGTTTCTTTGTCAGCAAGGCAGATGAATCAATAGATATTCAGATTTTAATCAGATTTCTCTTTCTCATGCTGATGCTTATCAGAAATGATCGAATCACATCCTGACCTTCCTTTAGAAATTAAACAGTTTAACCCCCTGCTACCATGTGCAAGAGAGCGTGTCTTTCAGTTCTTTAATTATTCTATCATTCTTTCCTGAATCCTTTCTCTGGTGTCCTAGTTTTCTGAATTTTAAATGCTAGGTATGAATAGACTTCCAGTTGCAGTTGCGTCAGTGCCAAAAGCAGAGGTAATAAATCCATATGCTTCTTTGATATTCCCCAGTCTGTGGCAAAAGCAATTCACTAAGAGAGCATATTCATCTAATTACCCAGTACATTGGTTAAATTTCATCATTGCTTTTCAGAAGAGTCCCTGTTACATCACAGCAGCTTACATTCCATGTTTTCACAGGCCTGACATAATATTTTGCAGTCTTTGTGTTGCAGCTGACTTATGCTTGTGCAGTCTCATTATTACACTACTAAGTTACCTAGTTTTTCCGTAAGCCAAAGTGGTAGTTAAATAGTAGTACTACTCTTCATGTTTTCGTTAGTTGAACTATGTGTCTTTTATTCCATTATCTTGAGAAACCTACAGTTATGCAGGTAGCTCCGTTTCTCTTTTTAAAAAGCAGCACAGTAGTTTTTCCTCCTCTCGGTTGCTCTGGAACCCAGCTGTTGACTTTATAGCTCTTTCAATTTTGCTTTGAAGCATTTTGGACTTGCTAGTATAGGTGTGCAGCATTAGTGAATCCCTTTCAACATCCAGGTCAACTGGTGTTAGAATATAGTGTTTTGTTGTTAATACCTAATACTGCATTTTCCCAAAATCATAGAATCATGGAATCATAGAATAG
>NW_009941335.1:0-206 GCF_000696875.1 Nestor notabilis | reverse complement strand
GGGGGGGGGGCTCTGCCTGGTCCTAGGGCCTCAGCAAGCTAAACCTCATGGTGACACACGTTTGAAGGCTCCAGTGTCACCAGTGCCCTGCCCAGAGGAATCCCACCTTGGCCACATTCTCTTTCTGGTCGTGCAGGTGAAAGACCAGAGGCAGCAGGCTCTCCCACACCTCCTTCTTCATCTTCTGTTCAGCACCCATCAAAAAC
>NW_009941334.1:96692-100515 GCF_000696875.1 Nestor notabilis | reverse complement strand
CCTGCAGCGAAGGGAAAGGCTGCTCCGTTTAATCCAGGAGTGCCAGAGGGCCTAAGTGCAGAGCCCCTGTGACGGGGCAGCGTTGGGTTCCACGAGAGGCAGTTGAGCTACCCTAGGGAGCAAACCATTGAAAAAACCCTAACTACGTTTAATCAGGAACGGGTTGTAATGGAGTAAGTTATTAATGGTTTTGTTGTTGACTGGGAATCTGTCCCAATTAAATTGATTTTACCTGGAGTTACGGTTCAAGATGTCTTTAAAAATTAAATTGGAGAAAAACGAGACAGCACTATGTGTGGGGGTGATCACCATTAAGGATCTAACTGCAGTCTTAGGTGGTAAAGAGCTGTGCGTCAGAAAGATTTACTGTTTCACATATGATTATTTTAGTTTTTAAGACTGACTGTCCCCCCAAACCTGAACTCAGGAGGGGCTGAAGTAGTATTTTAAGTTATCTGGGCTGAAAAGCCTGCAAATTCATGATATTTTGCTGAGCAAGTAGGTCAGTTGTCATGGAAGCTCCATAGATAAGCCTCAGTAGTGCTTCCTGTATGGATGCTTCATATGTTACAGAATTTTAAGTAGCGTCAAGCAATTGTCAGCGTTTTATTTTAAAGTGCCTATGCGTATGTTTCAGGTAGTACTTCATTAAATATTGTGGAAAATTAAACTCTGGTATGATTGTTCTACCTATGAGAACATTACATAAAGAATTCTTGTGTGTTGACTAATACATATGATCCAAAGACAGCAGAGGCATAGAAGCTATTACTGCCTTGAGTAGTATTCTGCTTGCTTCTTGCATCAATCAGTGCAGGGTACCAGAAAAATGAGTTCTAACACACACAAATGGAAAAGTCCCGTGATGTCAGAGCTGACTGGGATACCCTCCTTCAGATAAAGTCTTGAGAAGTACATATGAAATTCTGAGCTCTGGATCTGCTTCCCAAAAACAGAACGTAAGAAAAAGCACTGTTTAAACTTTGTACTTTAAACTTGTCAGTCCCTGCCACAGGACAAGGCTAGCTTGGAAAATAGTACAAATAAATAAGCCCTCAAAACCCTCAGTTCACACAGGCTCCCATTAAAATGTGAGAAGCAAACAATGACTTTGTTTTAGCCAACCTGTTCAAAATTTGAAAGTATTTGAGAGCCTCTCCTGCTGCTGTAATAAAAAACAGAGCCACTGAGAGAAAAAAAGAAAAAAAAGGTATGCCATTGTGTAGTCAAAATTATTTCAATTTCTTTCAAAGTTGCTCCAGAAATTAGGCTAAGTGGGATTTGGCAGTTCACAGGGGTCCACTGGCAAGCAGTTTTCAAACATTGTGAAGGCAAATGATAAATCCATGCCTCAACAACACGCGTGTTCATGAGGGCAGATAAGCAATCCTTTCTGAAAACAAAAAGTGTTTGTTGGTTTTTTTTTTAGAAGTACAGAGCAAATCTCAGAATGTGGAGCATTTGCTTGTCCTTACAACAGAATATCTTTTCTGTTTAATTAATCAGCTGAGTTTTTCCTGCGTACAGAAAATAATTATTCCCTAAAACTTCATCCTTCCTTCTTCTTTTTAGATTCTGAAAAACAACAGCAATACATTACCCTCACAGAGATTACAAAAGTGAAATTCCATGTTGCCTACAAGTAAAATGTTTGGAATTGGTTAGTAGATCATATAAAGTATTACTTTGTGTTGGCTGAGTAGCACGTAGATCACACATAGGATTTCCAACTCAAGTACAAGTGTAAGATAGTCTATAAAAGCTTTGCCTGAGAAAGCTTCAGCAAGTACATGGAAAATCTCAGTGAGTTTGCATCACTGTCAGCAAAACTAGCTCATCTCCAAGGTTTGTATCAGAGTTACTTGCCTGCCTGTCAAACTGCTTTTCCCACTTGTCATAATATTTTTCTCAATCACCAGTTCTTCCTTATGTGATGTTCTAACAGCTGCTACCTGACACACGCAGCACTCTTACCAAACAAAGAGGAAAGACCCATAGGTAGATTGTTCAAGGAGGAGCTGCCCATGAGGTGTAGGATGGCCATATGACTGGTACTCCTTTTCATGTGCATTTCTCAGCTGGGTTTGGTTATCAAACAGCTAGGTGTTCCAGTGTAGGCTCTTTATGTATCAAATCACATTCATATATTTGCCTGATGCGAAACAGCACACTCTTTGGTTCTGTTCATTTAGTCAGGCTTTCATAATATGCAATTATGTACTGAACTCAAAAAACTAGCAGTTTTAAGGGAAAAATAAGTGTCTGAGCATTAAAATAATCATCACATAACACAGCTTGAATTTAGAGAACTTTTGACATCTTATTGAGACTTCAAGTCAAGTTTGAGTGAATGGTACAAATGTTTAAAATACTGCCATCGTTTAACCATAGCTAGCACCTTTGTTTCTTATTCAAGTCGTGTTTGGTACACTACTTTTTATTTATATAAGATGGTGAATTTGTATGTTTAACTTAATTTATCAATATGGGGAAGAGAGCCAATAAAAACAAAGCGGTTTTCTTCTGAATGTTCTTTTACAAGGAGTACTAGAATGCCACTAAAAGCCAGTATATTTTTATAGCTTTTGCTACTTTAGTTTGTTTCCAAACACAATAATTTTACACCATTTGCCTTATCGTACAAGCAAAATTCCGACGTGTTGATGAAGAACACAGGAAAAAAAAAATGCATCTTTTACAACATGAACATTCCTTCTCTTGTGAATTAATCAGGAGGCGTAATCCTCAAATGCCAGTCTTTTCCTACTAGTCACAGTAGACTGCCTGTTCAGACTGATTGCTGGTAATACTCTTTATTTTCTCAGCTTTTGCCCAGGCATATGCTGCAGGTCAGGGTATTTTTTTGCTGCTCCTAAATCAGTCAGGAATTTTACTCAATGTATAAATTCATGCAGAGATGCATGCCAAACTCAGCACGTAGCCAAAACCTCAGTTCTGATAGCATGAACTTTCTCATCAGAGTAGGCGATTACGATGACATCTGAAAACAAGAGTCTATGTTTTGTCTACAGTTATTTCAGCACATTTTATTTGGGAATAAAACTGCACATGCAAGTAGGATTTTTGAAATATCTGATGCTATTCAGATTCACAACTCAGTTTAACCTGAACTAACTTTCAAATACAAATCAGAAAATGTTAACTTTGTGGCATTTCATAGTCGATAGACATCATTCTAAACTCCACAGTGCTTCACAAATACTAGAAATTGCTTTTACCCCCTTTCCATCGTTACCCCATTCAGTTTTATCAGGTAGCTGCTCTCTTTTTTGTATATGCCTTAGTATAATTTAGTTAGTTGTTTTGTTGGTTTTGTTGTCGTCATTTGTTTTGGTTGTTGGGTTTTTTTTCAACAAGACTTGTGTAACAGAAGAAGACATCTTACAAAACCCAAACTTTTAATTCTGTGAAGTAATCCCTAATCCTCCACATCTGTAATATCAAAAATTATAAAAAATGCATTAAATGAAACATTTTTCACAAAGTATGAGGCCAAGTTTATATCCCCATCCCAAAAAAATATTAAAAGATTTTTCGAGCATAAGATTTCTCTAGTAGTAGGTTTTTTAGTTTTGCAGGGTTTTTTTTCCAGATGAAATTTGATCTAGAAATCTTAAAATCCTGCCTGTATTATTAACATATGAATTCTACATAGGCAATGGAAGCACCTTTCAAACTTGTTGCCTCGGGATGGCAATGAGCTATATAAACTGGCATGGTAAACTGAAACAGCTCTGAGATTTCTGCATATGTTTGTTATCTGGTTTATGGCAAACACATTAAAAAAGTTAGGATTGTAGTA
>NW_009941334.1:92628-96661 GCF_000696875.1 Nestor notabilis | reverse complement strand
TCGGAAGAGTCACATTAGCGGCTGTATGGGTGTGTTTTATAATGAAGTTCCCCTTCTCCTCATAAAATTGCTTAAAGATTAAGTAGCTTTTCTCAGCTTTCAATTCTTTTTAAACTTACTCTGAAATAAGATGAGTGACTTAGCTGACAACCAATAGCATCTAGAGGGTGTTTTTATCATCAACTCTCCAAGCACATACTAGCAAAGGAAGAGTATCACCACCTTTTAAAGACTGTAAAAATGCACCAAAGCGGGAGGGAGATCTGAGAAGAGATTCTGCATCCAGTTATCATGTCAGGGCAGCATTTCTTCAGTCACTTATGCAATCTAGTATCTGTTTTCCAGACAGCACTACTTGGATTGCAGCAGCATTTCTTCTTCAAAAGGGGTTCTTAGAAAATATCTTTTAAACCGTATAAAATTCTACATATCAATTTTGTAAGTTTATATGAAACGGAAAGTTTTATGATATACTTTTAAAATCAGTATGTGTGAATAAGTCTATACAGGGGAAGGAAAAGAAAATGTTAAAAATCCAGATTTTTTAAGAAATTATTTATTTAATTGAGTGTCTGCTGAGACATCTAGTTGATATTTTTCTAGCAGGATATGACAACGTTCATTGGAACTGATTGGGTAGGTCTCTGCTATTTCTGGAAAAAAAAACCATCTCTTTTCTTTGCTGTTGTGAGGGATATTGATTTGAAGGAGGATAATCCAGGTATTGCTGCAGATAAAGTAGCTGCTTTAATTTTCTCTCGCATGCAGAATTTCAAAGAATACTTCTTTTGCCTTAAGTTTGAAAAATAATACCTGTTTTGCTCATAATCACTCAAATTCTTCTTACGTGAGACAGAAAAAAGAATATGAATAATGGTAACTTGCACACTTAAGACTAATCAGGTATGTCCTGCTGTGTGACAAGATGAGGAGGTCTGGGCACAGTCACGCTTTGCCAGTAATTCTAGTTCCCAGCCTCCTAGGAATGGCATCAGAATACAGCCTTCCACTTACAATAGAAGGATTAGAATCTTTATATTTGTGCAGTTTGAAAACATTCTGGAGTATAACTCAGTGCAAATAAACATTAATTTTTATTTATAACTTTTAATTGAAAGTGGCATTAAACAGACATTATTGCAAAATGAATTTATTTCAGTAAGTACTAATGCTAAAAATTCTCTTAGGTGTCTTTAAGATTTTAAGACATCTCTGGATGTCTTAAAATGCAAGTACATCATGATTAATGCCATAATAGAATAATTACAATCTACGATTAAAAAACTGCCATACATCCCTTACTGCAGGGTCAGTTGCATTATCTGAATCACCAAGTGTCTTTTCATAGCATTTTTTTTTTTATTAAAATGAGGCAGCAACAAATTTGTTCAAAGGTTTTATCTGTTTGGAGGCTTTTCAGCATGGTTTCTGATCCTTACATACATCAGCTCCAACCTCATCACTCATTTCTCATTACAGTTAGCAAATGAGACAATTTTACATGATTAGTTAATTTGTCCCAGGACTTAGTATTATGTCAGCTAACCGACTGCTAATATCTATTTCTATACTTACTAGTAAACCTCACTTTCTCCATAGAGGAGCCATAGCTTTCAACTTACTTCTGGCAGAAACATTCTCAGCAAAAAATACATTTTCCATATTCAGAACCAGTTGTTGATTATTCTACTGTGAATGGAAGCTGTTGCAGACAAAAATCAATCAAATATGCTAAAATGTTATGATGTTAGGAGCCTTGGCACAATACTTTCAAAACATGTATTTTTCCAGTGCATACTTACAATTCAGTAGAAAGTTTTTCCCTCTTTTACATTGGTTTGCTGTTTTATTTTCTGTAAAGTTTCCTTCACAAATCATCAACATTAGCAAGTGATTGAGAATTTCTCTGTAGAGCATCTGGTTCATCTGCTACCAGTTTCTCTATTCGGAGACAGCCCCTGAGAAGGACATTACAAGCTACATATTAACTGTATCTTTCACAGCTCAGTAACATCACTGGATGGTGCAGAAGTCCATGGCACCTGATGAAATGCATCTACAAGTCCTGATGGACCTGGCAGATGAAGTGGCTCAGCTACTATCCATGATATTTGAGAAGTTGTGGCAATCCAGTGAAGTTCCCAGAGACTGGAAAAGAGGAAATATAACCCCCAATTTGAAAAAGAGGAAGAAAGGAAGACCGAGGGAACTACAGACCATTCAGTCTCACCTCAGAGACTGGCAGGATCATGGAGCAGATCCTCTTGGGAACTATACTAAGGCACATGGAAAATAGGAATGTGATTGATGACAGCTAAAATGACTTTATTAAGGGAAAATAGTGCCAGACAAATTTTGTGACTTTCTGTGATATTAGTTATAGTGTTGGTGGTTAAAGGAAGAGCAACTCATGTCATTTATCTGGACGAATGCAAAGCATCTAACGCTGTCCTGCATGACATCCTTGTCTCTAAATTGGAGAGGCATGGATTTGATGGATGAACCACCCAGTGTATGAGGAACTGGCTGGATGGTCCCACTGAAAGAGTTGCGGTCAACAGCTCAGTGTCCAACTGGAGACCAGTAATGAGTGGTGTCCCTCAGGGATCGGTGTTGGGACCTGTCTTGTTCAACATCTTTGTCGGTGACATGGACAGTGGGACTGGTGTGCCCTCAGCAAGTTGTCCGACGACACCAAGCTGTGTGGCTCAGTTGATACACTGGAGGGAAGGGATGCCATCCAGAGGGACCTGGACATGCTTGTGAGGTGTCCAATGCCAACAAAGCGAAGTGTAAGGTCCTATACCTGGGTCGGGGCAATCCCAGGCACAGCTACAGGTTGGGCGGAGAAGAGATTCAAAGCAGCCCTGCAGAGAAGGACTTGGGGATGTTGGTCGATGAGAAGCTCGACATGACCTAGCAGTATGTGCCTGCAGCCCAGAAACCAACCCATGTGCTGGGCTGCGTCAAAAAGAAGCATGACCAGCAGGTTGAGGGAGGGGATTCTCCCCCTCTACTCTGCTCTCGTGAGACCCCACCTGCAGTGCTGTGTTCAGCTGTGGGGCCCCAACACAAAAGGGTTGGGGACCTGCTCCAGCAAGTGCAGAGTAGACCACAGAGATGATCAGGGGCCTGGAATACCTCTGGTATGGAGACAGGCTGAGAGAGTTGGGCCTGTTCAGCCTGGAGAAGAGTCCAGCGAGATCTTAGAGCAGCTTCCAGGGCCTAAAGAGGGCATACATGAAATCTGGACAGTGACTTTACAAGGGCCTGTAGGGACAGGACACCGGGGAATGGCTTTAAACTGGAAGTGGGCAGACTTAGATTAGATTTTAGGCAGAAGCTCTTCCTTGTGAGGGTGGTAAGACACTGGCACAGGGTGCCCAGAGAAGCTGTGGCTGCCCCATCCCTGGCAGTGTTCAAGGCCAGGTTGGACACAGGGGCTTTGAGCAACCTGCTCTAGTGGAAGGTGTCCCTGCCCATGGCAGGGAGTTGGAACTGGATGATCTTTAAGGTCCCTTCCAACCCAAACAGTTCTGTTAATCTGTTCCTCAACTTGAAAACATTGCCTAAAATCAGCTATACGCAAGTGAGTAACAAAAATTGAATAAAGGAAGATTTTGAGAAAGATGGTTTTCTGTATTGTTTGATCTTTTTTTTATTGTTTGATCTTTTTTTTTTTTTTTTTCTTTCCTCATACATGGCTCTGTTGGTTTTGGCTGGGAGAGTTATTTTTTCTTCTTAGTAGTTGTTAAAAGGCTACATTTTGGATTTGTGCTGGAAACAGTGTGGACAATGCAGGGATATTTCCACTGTTGCTGAGCAGCTTACACAGAGCCAAGGCCTTTCTGCTTCTGACACCACCCCACCAGTGAGCAGGCTGGGGATGCACAAGAAGCTGTAAAGGGACACAGCTGGGACAGCTGACCCCAACTGCCCACAGGGATATCCCACACCATATGGCATCATGCTCAGCACATAAAGCTGGGGGAAGAAGATTTGAATGGAGGACGCTCAGAGTGATGGTGTTTGT
>NW_009941334.1:66880-92391 GCF_000696875.1 Nestor notabilis | reverse complement strand
TCTGGTGGTTTTGGCTGGGAGAGTTATTTTTTCTTCTTAGTAGTTGTTAAAAGGCTACATTTTGGATTTGTGCTGGAAACAGTGTGGACAATGCAGGGATATTTCCACTGTTGCTGAGCAGCTTACACAGAGCCAAGGCCTTTCTGCTTCTGACACCACCCCACCAGTGAGCAGGCTGGGGATGCACAAGAAGCTGTAAAGGGACACAGCTGGGACAGCTGACCCCAACTGCCCACAGGGATATCCCACACCATATGGCATCATGCTCAGCACATAAAGCTGGGGGAAGAAGATTTGAATGGAGGACGCTCAGAGTGATGGTGTTCGTCTTCCCAAGTAACCATCACACATGATGGAGTCCTGCTCTCCTGGAGGAGGCTGCACACCCACCTGTTGATGGGCAGGGGTGAATGAATTCCTTGTTTTGCTTTGCTTGCATGAGTTGCTTTTGCTTTACCTGTTGAACTGTCTTTATTTCAGCTCACAAATTCTCTCCCTATTACCCTTCCAATTCTCTTCCCCCATCCTACCTGGGCAGGGCAGTGAGTGAGCAGCTGGGTGGGACTTAAGTTGCTCACTGGGGTTAAATCAATGCCATAAGGAAAAGTTACTGAAATGGTGTCCTTGATCTTGACAAAATATGGCTCCAATTACACAGACTGTGAGAAATCATATAATCACACAAAACTGGCCAACATAAATTCAGACACTAGCAAATAATCAACTTCTAGCCAGCTTTTTATACTTCAGCCAAGAATTTATCAGTGCTGCAGGACCACAGCTAGCACATTGCCTGAACAAGGCATTGAACTGACAAGCACTAGGTCTTAGGTTTTTTCCCTGTTGATTTCAGATGGCCACTGTATGTTCTTAAACAGGAATGTTCACTTTTACTTCGGCTACTTCAGTTTTTCATGTAATAACAACTCTTTCAGGCAGGGGCAATCTTACAGTAATGTAACTTTTGGTGTAGTGAAACCAAATTTCAAGGTAGATGATGCAACAGAATCTTCTGGACACATTCCAAAGCTGAATTTAATGCATGTTAACAGAAATAACACACCAAAAACGCGCTTCCTCTCTGAAAAAGTGCCTCCAGTCAGCAAAGCACATGTTGGACCCAGCATTCACAGGTGCTTGATTAGAAAGTAAACTGTTGAGTAACAAACCAAAGTAGGAGACCAACTACACAGGAATGAGGCTTAACTAACAAATAATACCTGCGAAATGGGGAAGAGAATAAATTCAAAGTTTGAAGCACAAAAGAAAACAAAAAGGTCTTCAAAGAGAGCCTCTAACCTGTTGTTGTTAGAATCAGTTTTCTGTGCAGAGGAAGTAGGAACTCACGTGGGTAATGATACTGATACACCAGATACACATACGCAAGGTAAAAAAGACTAAAACGTTTTTGTTACTACATTGTCAGGTGGTTTCCAAGAAATCTGGATGTAAACCTGCATTTACCTCTCCTGTGAAATTCTGCGCCTAGCTCTTCACTTTACCGCGTAACCCTTGTGCATCTCATCAGAGTACTCTCATTTTAACCCTGCTCCTTGACATAGTCACCCCTCTCTGCTATTGGAACTACTCTCTCTATTGAAACTACTTAGTTTGCACCAGGTGAAGACCGTTCATCTCTTTAGGAGAGAAAAGCCACTGGCTGCCCCAGCTGATTTCACTGCAAGACTGGGTAATTCACAGACCATTTTACGTAACCCAGTCTTGCAATGAAAACACCTAGAGCAGACAGACTGCTGAGATGCACAGAACCAGAGACATAAGTAACTGTCTCTGTATATTCACAAAGTACTGAGGCCTGCAGAAACTACATAAGACTTAAATAGCGTTATGGAGAATTTCTGAGAGCTTGAATAAGTCAAATTACGCACAGCTTTAAAGAGCATTAGTTTATTATCTATTCTCCATGTGTTACCTCAGAAACAGTCTAATGATGTACAAAAATTTGGAATGTTGAATAAATGCTGATCAATAAAAACATTTCATAGGTGTTGGTAAGGGAGTATTTCTAAGCAAAACCCAAATAATCATAAAGGTTTGATTCTGTGTGTTGCTTATTGCTATGTTCATGTTCATAGAATGCTTTCAACTATATACACGCTTTTTAAGTCCAGTCCAAAACAGAAACTAAAAAAGTATTTACATAATAAATATGTGGGAGACTTCATCTTTTCATAATATCAGTTGAACTGATTCTTTAATGAACTATATTAAGAATAGAAAGAATGAGTAGTTTGCCTCAACTCACTGCCATGCTGAGTAACTTAGGCTGCTGATGGATTTTATTCTATTCAAAATGTAGTTTAAGATGTATTCAAAATGACAAGTGATGATACTGTCTCTCCTCCTGTTGAATCCTGGCTGGACTAGCTCAGGAGACACCTCTCTCCCACTCTCTGCAAAATCACCTAGTTTGACATGTGTTCACACACAGACACTCAAGGAACAAACACATTTCAATCCACTGAAAACTCCAACATTTACTGAGTAAAATCAGCATAATCCAGGTTTTATTAGATGCTTAATTTGCTAATTTACTGAAGACAAGCTTTGGCCAAGTATTTCCACAAGAAGTACTAAACTTCCTGCTATAAATCTCTACTTCTATAGTTCTACCACAGCCAAACAATTTTTGGTAGAATTTTCTTGTGATACATAAATCTGAAAATTAAGTGACACAACAACATTTAAAACTTCTGTTACCATTAAAGCAAAATACAATACAGTATAATTCCTCAGTGATATATTTAAATGTACTGCAAAATGTATACAAAGTCAGTCCAAGATCAGTAAAGAATCAGTTCTGCTTTTTGGACTTTTCCCTTCTCAAAGATACAGGTTATGAAGAAGACCAAGGTAATTTAGGACTTGTCTGTATGCATTCCCTTTAAAAGGTAGTGTGTGGTAAAAATAACATGATTAAAAGTAATGAACATGTGATGGGAATATTTTGCATTTTCAATAAAAAAATAGAAACTAAACAACAACAAAAGACATCTTAGAAGGGGAACACTGAGGCCTGCCATTATATAGCTATGTTTCTCATTCTTTTCTTTGAAGGTTAACAGCACACAGAAAATAAGTGAATTTTATCAAAATACAGCACATTTCTGCTAATATATCAAAAAAATCATTTTTCTATGTAAATATTACTGAAAATCAACTAAAAAGAATTAAAATATACAAAGAGTTGTTAAAGGGTTTCAATTAAAATTATTAGAACTATACACAGTACAATAAGCAATAGTTAACATCTTTGAAAGAAGTGCAATAATATTGAGTTCGCTTATTTAAAAAGTACTGCCTGTTTATTACCGCTAGCTATGTAAAATCCCCCTCTCTTCCAGCTCATTGTAGAGGCTGGTGTTTTTGCTAGCTGTATTAAAAGCATTTACTTTTGTACACATGGGCTGAAAAAAATCAGTTTATACTTGTCTCAAACTACCAACTTATATGTAATTAAAAATGAACTGCAATAACTGAATATTGCTCCAATGGCAGGCTGATCATTAGCCCTGATTAAAAACAGTTATTGGTCTTCTATGGCACTTTTCCCTGGTCCATAACAACCGTGTATTAATTATCACTGCACATTATGCAGTCTCTATTCAATTACAAAGGAGAAAGAGAAAAATAAAGTTAATGTTTCTGGTAAACAAAATTAATAGAAGCATAATTGAATATTTTATACAGTAATAAGGAACAAAGGCAGCCTGTGGTAAATCACTATTACATTAATATAGTTAGAAACCCTTTAATGACTCTGAAGTGTCTAGTTCACATTTAATGTTACCTGTATGAACAGCCCTTTAAGAAACATCATTACTAACTGGTTGGTTGTAAGTACACCCTCCCTCTGCTCTCCATCTCACCACAGCAATTCTCCATCACTGTTCAAAGTTTCACAAACTTGCTTTGGTTACCTAGCTCCATGCGTATAGTTTCCTTTTTTGATTAACAAGGCAATGCAAAGGCCAAACAAAATTGAGATGTCTTTCATAACCTTTCCTGCATCATTTACTTTGTGTGGTTTTAAATATATATTACAGGCAACAACCTTAAAAACTGGCCATTTCAGTTTCATTTTTAAAATTGGTAAGTTTAAAATGGAGTACTTTTTACCAAGATAAAAATATCACTATTTGCACAAAATTGGGATTTCCACAGCAGAGAAAAACCGCTGGGCTCATTTCCACAGTACAGTTGAAAAAATTATGTATGCAAGAAAACCCAACTAAACATGAATCACGTGGCAAATGAATATTCAACAACTACATTAAGAACAAATCCTGTAAAATACAAGTTTGTAGTTACAGTCTTCCTAGAAAACACCTTAAGCTTTTATTGCATTTTCTATTGGTAGACGTACACTCCAGAGCTAAAACACATTATCATCTTTCCTGATGCCAGATTTAGATAGCAGATAGATAGTTGTTTCACCTGACCTTTATTCTCTCCAACCAGCACCACCTTCCATCTACCCATTCATCCATACAATGTGCACATAGCAAAGCCAACATTTTATATCCCCATTTCATACCTAAATAAGTGGTTTCAGCATAACACATTAATATCTAGTAAATAAAAATAAAGGCAATAAACAGCTACAGGACAGACAGCCCTGCCATCTGTCCATTGGCTACAACAGAGGCTTCATAAAGCCTTGCACAAAGTTTAGTAATGTGTATGAATTATCCAAAAATAAACCTACCATCTGTACAAAAAAACAACACAGGTTTGTTCTTGGAGGAGTGATCCTTAGATTGCTATAATGCTTAAAAACAAGTTTAATCACCATATGCATTTCCAAAATGATTTCCTGTATGTTCCATACAGTGGTATGCCCTCCCTTAACCACAAGTTCGGTATTTCCTGTACAAATTTTGATCGTAATTCTTTTTGAGCTCCTTTCATGTATAAAAATAGGCAAAATACTCAGTTTCTCGTAAGTCCTTCAATGTATTCTGCTGGCTTTTCCCCCACATCCACAGTACTTATACAGAAACTTCTCGCACAATGATGAGTTCCACTGCATTCTGAAAAGTCTTTAGCAAAGATACTGCTTGTCCATGATCGATATTGATGAAGCTGTATCCATTGGCCTAAAAAGAAATATTTAAAATTAAAAGTGACAGTCTCTTATGTCATGTTAGTGAAACATGTCATATTTCATGTTAGTTTATTTAAGGTTTAAAATAACCAAATTCTATGGTAATGCAGACAACAAAACACTGCATCTTTGCAGATTATGTTACCGATGTGAGTTGAACATGTACCTGTATGGTACAAGAAATTAAAATCCCATGTTAGCTTTTGAAGAATTTTGCCCCAAAGGTATTTCAAATAACCAAAAGAGAAAACACATCAGTCTTAATACAGCCACACCAAAAAAAGCAAATGCAGTACAAATTATACATCCTAGTTTAAATATCAGAGTATTAGAAATGGCATTAGATAAATTAAAACTGTTGAAGCCCTTAACAAAAAAAACATTAATGGCACTGGGAGCCATTTTAGGGTGTGAGACCTTCTGAGTCACCCCCAGCTTGAATATTCCTATGACCCGAAACAACATTGTCATTCCCGGGACAGGTTTGGCTTGGCAAACACAGGCCCACCGAAGTTGCCTACAAAAAAGAGGGAAAACATGGCTATGGTTCAACTTCTCAGGTTGTACTACTACAAATTCACGTTCAGTCTGGATGGCAAAATCTTGCAGAACGACAGACTTGTACAGTTCAAACTGTTACTGCTTCCAGCTATGCATTCAACCTTTCTCCCTGAGCTACTGCCCCTCACGTGGTAACAGAGGGAGCTGATCGCGTGCTCTGCACCTTAACTGTGTGATTTTGGAGCTGCAGTTCCTTATCCCATCACTATCACTTGCTGTTGCTACCAGCTGAATGCGCTGTTGTCAAGGCAGTGGTTTTTATTATCTGCCTAGGGCTGCTCATAAAGATTTTACATATTGACTGTTCAGACGACAAAAGTGGCAATAACCCTTCCAAATCATCATTGGTACAGAATGTCCTAATATGCTGGTGTTCAGACAACACATTATTCAGAATGTTGGATGTGAATGACCACAAGTTAAATAACTGAATAATAGTAAAACCTAATGAAATGCCCACATTCCATCTTGAAGAGCAGCATTAGGCCAGTTTTCTGTCTTTAAAAGGGTGAAAAATGTTCAGAGTTTAAAAAAAAATGATCCAACTGATGAATGTTTCAGCCTGTTTCACCTATCCTAATGTTAGGTGGGATAAAATTAAGAGCATCACCCCAGAATGTAAGAATGCTTCTGGAAAAGATACTGGTAATCTATCTGAAAATTGATCATTCTGCTCTTCGAAAAGATGTAAACAAAAAATCAATTGGTATATTACATAGGCTAGTTGATTTAATGACTACAGTACCTGAATTATTTTATCTCCAGGCTGCAACAGCTTAGATGCTGGTCCTTCTGGTTGTACTCTGGTTACAAATATACCCTTGAAAAACAGAGGTAAAAACAGAGGTGAAAAACACTTTTGACAACTTATTTCATGAATAGTAGGGTAGCATGAAACAGATGTAATTATAAACATCTTTTCCATCTTCCATCCTAAGAGAATAAAACACTATTCTACAGGTCTATTTGATTTTGTGACAGCTTTCCTTTTCTGATGTTAAATCCAGGAGAATTGTCTTTAAAGGAGTACAGAAGGGCAAATTCTGATCTGCCTTTGTTTAATTTGGCAGATGTATACGTCAAGATGAATTACCAACCACCAGAAGTAAGGCTGTAGGCTAAATCATGTTCTATTTTAAGAGGCTTCCTAATTGTAAACTCCATAATTCAGTATGTCAAATCTGTTGACTGATATCTGGAACTGTGTAAGAACCACTCAGCTAGAATAAACTTCTATGTTGACATGCGACCATTTTAGTCACCTACCACCTTGATTTTCCATATCATTTGTCCCCAGTTTTCTCCCTTCCAGTCCTGGAATTCAGTGGTTTGGGTAATATATACTTTTTCTCCCCCGCCGATTGCTAAACACTAGAAATATTGTTATTAATCAGAATGATTTTAAGATGCATTAGTATAAAATACTCACATCATCTTCAGGTCTGAATGGATTCCCTCTTCCACCAACTCCTCCGGATATGCTAAATCCAAGTTCTGGGTCCTTGTCAATTCTCACTCGAATCTAAGTAGTTACGACCAAAGTTAGATGCTAACTGGCTGAAAATCTGCATTCAAAGCTACTGTAATGAAATTATTACTAAGGAATTCAGGTGAACAAAAGTTTAAAAAAAAAATTAGGAAAAAGCATTTATCACAGTTCAAGAAAATATTGTATCTCATAATATTAATTCAGAATTGGAACTAGATGATCTTAAGGTCCTTTCCAACCCAAACCATTCTATGATTCTACGTACCATTGTACATAAGCTTTACTCCAATATCTCTATTATTATAATCATAGTTCATGTGGGCTTTAAATTCAGAGATATTTTTGATATTATGTAAATGAATTTAATGCCCCAGCAAATACACATTCCTGTGAAAGAACCTGTTCCTTTTATTTCATTGCTACCTTTAGCTGAATTTTAAAAAATCAAACCTCATTCCCACTTTCACTCTAAGTTCTATGTAGCCAATATTGTCTCCCCTTTCTGTTGCCAGAATAGTTGACTAGAAAACACTCTACACGAGTAGTGCACATTCTCATTCTAGACCAGAATGAAAACATAGTTTTCAGTATTTTCCTCAAAAACCCAAAACAATACAGAGGAAACATCTTGCATCCAAGAACAGAAAGAAGGTTGACTGCAATGAAAGAGATGTTAAATTGTGTAAGAATTTATTACCCGCATCTGTTTATGATAAATAAAAGTGGTAATTATCAGGCATGCATCAGATGCTCACAGTTTTCTTACCCTGGCTATTTTTTATAGAGGCACATTCCTACATACACAGGTTTTTGAACCTTTCTGGATAGAATGAATAGATGCAAAGTACTCTAAATTGAACTGCTATTTTGAATTTTCTCAGTTCCTAGATAAATAATGAGTTGGTGATCAATAAATGTAGTTGAGAAATTAATTTCTAGCTCAGTAAAAAGATGCAAGTTTAAGTTTCTGGTATATTCTCTTAAAAAAATCTATTACACTTCTCTCAAGACATTTACATAAAAAGTAGAAAGAGCTCAAAACTAGTAGGAATGTATGATTTCAGCAGTAGAATTGCACTGACATAAAATGCTGTCTTCTGCTGGAGATAAATGCCTGTATGGTATCTGTGACCATCTAGAGAGAAATGGTAATAAACAAAAACAATCTAACAATTCACTGCCACTGACACGGAGATGCCATATCGTCAAGTTAGATTTTACTCTTACCTCTTGCTTTGCCAACTCATGGCTTTGTCTGGGAGAACATTGGGACTGGGAATAGGGAGGTTGGTGGGCAACTTTCAACATCAGATAATCAATCAACTGCTCTCTAGATGGATGTCTTGCTACTGATGATTGAGGAGGGAGATGATGGAGTTGGCTATAGTTTGCCTGAGATCTCTGAGGCTGGCACATTTGTCCATTTGTCAAAGGTACCTGCATAAAACATGAATGCTCAATGTCACACATTTTATAAGTAGCAATCCTCATTTCCTCCCTTATTACTTCACTACTTCTCATACTTGACTGCTTTTAATTTAAGGAACATGACTAAAACTGTTCTGGATCATGTACTATTATACTCAATTTTCTTTATAGTCATCAGCTCTGACCTCCTGAGAGCAAATCTGAAAATCAAAAGCTTAGAGTGCTAATCTACTAGAACAGACTAGACAGTCTTTGCTTTTAGCACTTTTTTCACCGAGCTTACCCAGCCATTATTTTCTAGCAGTGCAACAGACAGTGTTGACACTTAATTGATACCATTATAGTTTGCACTTTTACTGCACAAAACTCAGATTTTGTAACAATTCCCAGCAGATCATACAGAATAAAAATCCCAGGTAGAAATAATATGCTCTCTGATCTTGTTTTGGTGACCACTTCACAAGAAACCCTTTTGAGCAAATTCACATACAAGCTCAAGATCTTAGTATCAAAAATGTAATTATATTTCTAATAAACATCATTCTTTTGTTAATACATCTGTCAGTGATTTGATAGGTGTAATTATGACAGCAGTAAGGTACACAACTGGTAAGACATACTCAGTGACAAACCATGTCAACTAGGAATCATGCTGGAGATAACATTTCTTATTGAAGCCTCAGAGTTACTGTTTAGCTCTGCAGCTCTATGCTGAGATGGACAGCCTTTTCCCTCCTTGCCCATATGCCTTATGCTCTTACCCAGCCTAAGTAGTCACTCATGTCTCTATGACTCCCACACTCCAAAAATGCTACAGGCTTGAGTTACAGATATTTTGTGACTGCCACCATTATTCCATTAGTTATAGGATACAAGGATATTAAAATATTCTCCCTCCTCTCAGTAAATATTATAAAACCTGAAGTATGCAAATTTCAGCCTTTAACCACATTACGTGAATGGACACATATTAGAATCTTTACATGATTTTCTACTGCCTTATCTGAAAACGTAAAGCATGACAGGAAAACTATTTTGTTGCACTGCCAGATGTAGAGATTACATAAGCAACACCTACGCAATGTCTGCAGAAATGCAACTGAAATTACTGAAGTTACAAAAGAGAAATCAATTGCTGCATTGTAATAATTTACAAGCATCCATTTAGTTTCATAGTAGTAAGTTCTGCCTCCATAGATGGTCCTCAGAGATCAATACAGAATGTCTCCTAAAAATTCTAGTTTATCATCATAATTTCATCACAACAGATTTCAGGTTTGTTCTTTAAAAGGTTTAATTGGCTTCAGATTGCTACCCTGAAATGATCTGCCATATTCCAATTTCTACTTGCAATTATGCCTTTTGCTGCAAATTTCTCCTTTCAAAGCCACGGCTGAAGGAAAATGAGAACCCTTCATATAGTTAACTATTTTGTCTTCCTAAAAGAGGATGCTATTTCATTTATGCCACCTTTACATGGGTATCCCATTTTAAAGAAGCTCCAGTTCCAGCTGCTATCCCAACATATGTTTCTACTACCAATAAAAAACTATATATAAATATATGCTATCCATGGTGTCATGTACATCGTTACCTGCACAGCTATTTTCTTCATGCTGTCTGGAGGAACATCTTTGAGACTAAGTGTAGCAGATGAGTAATTCTGCTGTCCTGAAATGAATACTTCATCCTGGCATTGGTCTCCTGGAGTACAAGCCTGGGGATGCTTTAAAAAGAATGAAACAGTAAAAATGGTTGTCTTTATATAATTAAAACAAACAAACAAAATATCTCATAAGAAGCCCAGAATAAAACATTTTAAGGCCTTTATCGTTATTTATCTTTAGTACCATGCTTATGTAGAAGATCTTATTAGCCAAGACACCACACGCATAAAATATTGATGGATATTTACAAAAATTAGCAACTGTAGAGGTGCCTTTGATCACCAATAAACTGATAGGAAAAACAAACAAAAGCTAAGAAGTGCCTATGCAGGAATTCATATCCTTAAAAGAAATTTTCTGTTGACTTTATCCTATTCACTATGGATACTATAACATCACTCAGGATGCTCGGAGTTAGAGTCATTTCCTCTTATTTTCTTACAAACTAAAATATTAATTTTCTTGAATGCCTACAGTATCTTACAGTACAGTTTACATCATCAGAATTTGGGGGAGGAAAAAGCATAATAGGATTTTGCTCAAGCCTTTATCAACCTAGGTTAAATTCAGAATTATAATCTCTTGTTCACATAGGTACAATGAAACCAAACAGTTTTACGTATGTTTAACCATCTATAAAAGCCAATTAGAAAACTCAATTTCATGACATTGAATTGAAAAGCCTTGCAATAAGTTTAACAAATATGAAGTAAAGGCAAAGTATCTGACTTAATGCCTATAAAAAAATTCCAGCACGTAACTTATATTCCTTTTACTGAAAGCATTGTCCATACGTAAAATGATAATTTTATCAATTTAAGGACACCTCTCGTAGTTTATTCTTTCCCCATTTATATATTGCAATAGCCTCCTGTAGGTACTCACTCGAACAATGTGCACACCAGAACCTCTTCCGTCTGCAACACTCAAGGCAACACTACCCTGGCTGCCATGCAGATCCCTAGAGCTGCCATAGTGAAAGCTGCTAACTGCAGCATAATTGGAATTAAAGGACCTAGACAGCATGCTCTGAATAAAGAGGGGACAGATTTAACACAGTGATTAGTGCAGCATGCATAAACCACAAGACATGTTATACATAGACTAATACAAACATATTCCATTGTCATGCAAGATAAAAACCATGCAAGAACAGTACCACTGTGATGTATAAAACATAACTCAGTGACCCCTATTTATCTTTATTTACTGTAAGTCAGCATGCAACCATCAGTTAACATGCAGAATTACATGTAAATAAAGTCATTCAAATTTTCATGTGTCTGGAAAAACAACAGATATGCACAGCTTATCAAAATTTCTAGGTTGTCATTAAATTTGCAACATGTTGTAGGAAGAAAAGCTGGCAGTCAAGATAAACAACTGTGGAAAACCATTTAATTACCAGTTATTACCATGTCTCATTTTTCTGGTACAGTACAAATAAGAATTTACACAGAGACAGATTTGACTGACTGGGTTTTCTTGCTATTGCAATGCTGTCAATGTCTGCAATGAATCCAATAACACTTCATTCAAGAATATGAATGAGCCTCATTTAAAGAAAAAGAGGCTCAAAAGAAACCTTGGAGTCCACCCCTGCGCCACTGTAGGCAATCAAACAGGTAACAAGAGCTCAAGGACAGAAGTGATAGTGGTTTCTTCATTACCTTGCAAACCTGACCTCTGCAATATTGGCAAGGGTAATAGAAAGAAAGCAGTAGACATTACTATCTTTCTACCACAGGCTTTCGTAGTTGTAAGAACAAAACAAAGAGACAGCGCAAAAGAAAAGGAAAATCCTCCGTGTTTCACCTGACAAATGAAGCAAACCTATCTTGAAAAAGTGGCAAAGACCCATGAAAAAATATGATCATAGTAAAAGATAAACCACAAAGCACCAAAACACAGCAAATTCAAAGGTGTATTTTTTCTTAGGTTTCTAATTTTTCTTAGTTAAAAAAAGAAGTTCAAAATACATACATATCATTTGACTAAGATACTGCAACAACTCTTACATTTTGATGTTTGTCTGTTGACTACATATATTAATCTAACTTTCAAGATAGTCACTAGTCCTCAGGCAGACATTTGATCTTTCAAACTACATTTATCTTGTGAAACTAAAACCAGTTTAATAGTCAAAGTCATATGCCTCTGTGTATTCATATTCCCCAGATGCTCTGGTAGCACAGTCATTGGAAACTCCCTTGGAAAAGAACAGTATTTACTGACAATAATGGCCTTTCCTTTGCCAAGGTGCTTGGATAACCTCTCAATGGCATAGTGAGCTTTCTTCATACTCCAATTTACACCTACTGTGTTCTCTCATCAATGGATTTTTTTTCAAGCTTCCAGACAAGTTTCCAGAGGCCTTCCCCTTCTTGGGAAAGCACTTAGCATTCAAGTGTCACTTTACTAATCATTCAGTCTGACCTTAACTGTTCCTCTGAATTTCAGACCAAACACCCAGATATGAAACTGCCAAAGCCAGTTTTTCTTAGCTCCTTAGCCCCTCAAAGCATTGTCTTACAACTCTTATCAAACAGTCTCTATAGTAAGCCAGGTGCCTTCTTCCCCCATTTGTATAGTTAACTCCCTGACACCTCCTTACAGGAAGGCTCCTCCTCTCAGAAGCTCCTACATCTGTCCATCTTCTGGAAGTGGCATAAAGAGAGATAAACATAGAAGAAATGCATGATGAGACTAGAAAGTTATCTTCTCAAAGTGTCTGTAGCACTATCTTACTATAAAGATCCACAGATCCACTAGATTCATTGTTCTCTTAGAAGGACCCAAACAGATGGTCAATAAATGGTGACAACCTAAATCCAGATTGGTATTTACAATCCAAGATAGATCTGCAATTGGAGGTAGAACTTTCCTAAAATTTCTAGAGGCATGAACTTGTCCATCAGGAATTAAGATTTCAGTCAGCTCAGTTTACTGAGCTTCAAGGTACTTACACAGCCTGAGAGCAGTTTTATTCAAGAGTTTATAAAAATCTTGGTAGATACTTTCTCCAAAGTACAAAAATGATTGTGCAATTGATGAAGGGAAAACATGAGAAATACTGCAAACATTTTTCTCCTCTACATTGAGCACAGCATCTCAACACTAAATTAGAAGGAACCCACAAGTAGAAACTGAACAGGACAAATAATATTTAAAATTGCACGGAGTTGTAAGAAAGTTTTAGTTTAACACAAGAGAGTGACGAATCTAGGAAGTATTTTTCCTCTACCTATTTTCAGCTGGGAATATAGAAACTGAGGCATTTGGAGTGTGAACAGCATTCCTCTTAATTTTGCTTCTCAATATGAGCATCATGAAGGTTGTATATTTCCTAGTGAGATTCCTGAAGTCAGCTGCATCACAGAAAACACTTTAAGAAATCTGAATATGCAGATGCCATTAAACCTCCTGATTCTTATTCCAAATTGTTAAAAATTAAATATGGGATAAACATATGGTCTAAACATCAAATTAAATATTAATGTTAATTCCAAGTACCAACTTCATTCTCCACCTGATTTGCTACCGTTTCTTAGGACGTAATGGCCTAAAAAATTATAATTCAAATGTTTGAGGCTTGAGAAACCTCATTTCAATTACTCTAAACTGATCCACACTGACCAATATACATGCCATGGTCCACTACATTTTTGTCAAAGCTAAGTTTTCTAGAAATCAGTTTTTCAACCATGAAGAATGCATTAAAAGCTGCAATACAACAAGAAAAAATGGCTATGTACAAAGCCACATCAGCATGGAAATCAGGATTTGTAGTCAAAATCAGCCTCTAATGGAATCAGTTTAGATGCAGGCAGCTGGTAGCACAGTTTTGGGGCTGGCTTACATTCTTTTGGAATGCTAAGAGTCAGAACATATTTCCCATTTTGCATCTTACATGAGAATTAACTATTTCAGATTTCAAAAGGGTGTTTTTTGTGATTGAAGTGCTTTAATGCATTTATTTAGGTGCAAGAAAAAACTCAATTGCCATCTAAATGTGGATGTAAGTTATCTTTTAAGACTATACCAAATGTCTATAAATTTCTTCACTGTCCATTTTCACCTTGACTTTTTCTAAGATTCTTGAGAAAAAGTTTGCTCAAACTATTCTGGAACACTTGAAATGCCTAAATTTAACACTTTAAGCCTTTTAGAATAAAAGCACCCAAGTTAAAAAGAAAAAAAAAAAAAAAAAAGAAAAAAAAAAGAAAAAAGCTTTGTTTGAAATCTGATAGAATTCTAGCAAGATACCAGTTTATCCTGAAGAACTTATACAAAACTATTCTTCAGTCACAAGAGGGGAAAAAAAGGCATGAATTCAGGTCTCTGACCCTGCAAAAAATGTATCTTCAGTAAGTGACAGCATTCCTATTGAAGAGTTACATATAGAAAATTACATATAATTTAAATTCTACTATCAGAAAACACTTGCAGAGTTAGAAAATTTATCATTTACATTCCAAATGCACAAGAATTTTATTCTTCTTAAGGTGTGATGTATTGACTTCTGAACTCCACAAAATACCATTGTAACACATTGATGGTTCAGTAGTCATTTCAAAATGGAGAAAAAGAATAAAACTAAAATCAAGATTTTTAAACTAACAACTACTGAATAGATATCAGTGTCAAAATATTCTTCAGGGTATGATCGTATTAACACTTAAGCACTTAATTTTATGCGTGCACAGACTCACTGAAGTTACTTTCTTTGACACATAGAAGCAAACTTAGCTTGGAGAAAATCTGAGGCCACATCAATTTAAATATTTTTTCATGTTACGTATGTAGTGTAAAAAATGAATTCATTAAAAACTTTAGAACCTTGATTAAAACTGCAATTCTATATCAATGCTGAAACACTTGGGACATTTTTCTTTTAATAAGGCAATGTGCACTAGTAACTCTGAGAATAAAACCACCTACTCCAATTTCTGAATTGGAAAGGAAGAATCAAACTTTATGACTTCTCCTCTGAAAGTTCCGCCATTTCAGATAAACAGTAGATAAAGTAAATAAAAAACAGAGGACAGAATTCCAGATGAAATTAGAATTGAAAGCAAACACGCACCTGATGAACTCCCAAGAGATCCACAACAAAAAAAGAAAATATACGTATGTGAGGAAAGGACAAAGTCAGACTCAGTAACTGTTTCTGCCTACTCAGCACATAGAAATAAACCAGATATTTACAGATAACTGTTGCAGATGTTTATTAATGCAATTTACAGATGAGAAATTCCTCTACCACACTTAAAATGTGTGTGACATTGGTGTTCCTGGCACAGGCAATATTTTAGTTTAAATTCGTAAATGAAAACTTTTAACAAGATTACTTTAAAAGGGTTACTGTGACATATTTGGTAGCAAATTGGCAAGTCATACTCAAAAAGAAAAAAATATTACTATTCTTAAAAACTCACCAGCACTAAATTTATGAGGGTGGGGGTGGGGCAGAATTGGCTGCATCCTCTCCTACAGTTTACATATACAACCACTAGAGAGCAGCTTGACATCTAAATAAGCTCTTTTCTCTATCCCAAAATAAAATATGCTTTGCATCGGGTAATCAAATTGCTTCCTCTGAATATATGCAAAATCCCTATTTACAGATGGTGTCATCAACTGTCTTCATCTTCCCTCAACCAGGTGGATAATTTATAGCTGGTTGGTATGTGCCCCCTTAAAGCTTGTCAAAGCATTACAGATGCTGGTAATCCGTTGTTAATAATTTTTGCTGGATTTAAAACTGTCTTGTATCTCTCTTCATGTAAATTAAACTCTTGAAAGCTTTTTTTCCCCAATACTTATATCAGATAACCCTCCCGAGAACTAGCTTCTCCAATCTGTCCAACAAGCAGACACTTCATTTAAGTAGGTTCGTATGCCCCCTCCAATTACAAAATTTTATAAAACAGAAATGAACGAGTACTTCAGAAGCTTAGCAAAAAGAAAAAAACAAAGCCAAAACTAAACCCACAGCAAAACCAACCACCCAAAACCCACTACACCCTCTTTCCTAATACATACAAAGTAGAAATAACAAACATGATTAAACTCAGTAACAGAGTCAGAAAAGTCACAGCAAAGGTAATAGTATTAACTCATGTTGTGTATGACCATAGGCAAGAAGATACGTATTAAGTATACACCAAAAGGCTTGATTTTGTATACCTGTTTTTTTGTCAGTGTTGTGTCTTGTGCTTTAAAAAAAGAAATGCCATTTTAAATCCATGAAAGCTTTGTCAAAGCGATTTCCAGTAAATGTTCCTTAAATGAGGTCTGTAATGGAACTTGTCCCTTAAATGCTTGTTCCTTAAATGAGTTCTGTAATTACTGAAATGTTTTTCAGACTTCAAAACATTTCAGAAATCTGTTTCATAGATTAAGGCCCCCTGTACAGCTAATTTTTAATTACAATCCGAAGTAGGGAAACTATTGTTTTAAAAGAACAAAGAAATATCCAGTAAATTCCTAGATTTTCCACATTATCATATTTGCCAGCTGCCATATAGGATGATATCTACATTTTTCACAGTTCAGATTTTTCTTTTTAAGTCAGTCATATCCCAGATATTATATGCAATTATATATACATTCACTTTTAAACCCATAAATAAGTCTCAGATTGCTAAGTAAAAGCTACTTTCAAATGCTTCAAGGATGGAACAAAAGAAACACAGCCCTACAAACCAGACTTCTAAGATCTGTTGGTCTCAGATGCACAGCTAAGATCTCAATAGCAGCTATTCCCTATCAGTCTAGTAGGAAACAAAAATTAAGGTTTACATATGAAGCATGATAGAAAGTACGGATAAATATAAAGGGAATCAAGTCAGGCAATCAATTTCATTTCAGTAAAGGTGACTACGCTTCTACGGTACCTGAATGGTCATCATTAACGTATTAAACATTGTTCCTAACACATCAAACGTAGCTAATACAAGAACAAATTACAGACAAGCTGCATTAGCAGTGCACTGAAGTTTTGTTTCCCTCTGCATTCGGGGATTGATGGCATTTTTGCTTCTCTGTCATTTCATGTAAAACTGGATATATGCATCCAGGAGAATGGAAGGTCAGAGAATGCACCTTTTGTGAGGGCTGGAACATGGTGAACTTTGTGACACCCCTGTGGGACAAAGGGTCCACACAAAACAGCACAATGCTGTGAAAGCCTTAAAATTTATGTTGCACTGACTCAGACTGGATCAGGAGAACAGGTGCAGCTCCTTTAAAAAACAAACAAAACCCATACATTTCTTTCACCAGAAGTTACACAACTTAGAACAAAAGCAAACCTATCCCTCCAAATACTTGGGTTTCCAAAGAAAAATTATAGTTGATAGTAATTTTTCCAACCATCTCAAATTAAATTTCTTTAGTTATCATGGATATTGAAGTATTTAGCATAATAATCACAAACCAAAATATGTTATTTCAAAAGCTACTAAAAAAGAAAATCCATCTAGCTGGCATAATCAAAATGTATTTTGGTTGCTTTACTCACTTCCCCTCCAAGGAAATGGGATCGGGCTAATGACATGCTACCCATTATTTAGTGATGGTATTGTAAACCACTTTAGCTGGACAGCATACATTTCACTCTTCCAGACTCAAATTCTTTGATATATTATTGTTCAGCTCTACATAGCAGCTCAAATTCTTGATAGCATTTACAGTACATAAATAATCCTGTTCGTCATCTCTAGTTACATCAAAACCTCCTGTGATATCCTGAAATGAACAAGATTTTTAAGTGTTCTCATCTGACAGCAATAAATATTCATTCGACAATCTGTCAGATAGCCAACTTCAAAAGACAACTGGCCTGAAGGCAAATACATGTTAATTATGGCTTTTGAATTCTTCAGCAATTGAAGCTGTAAACCTGTACTTCCAAATAGATTTTACCGATTTTTTTTCCTCTTGTTCTTAAAAAGAAGAAATAGGGGAGGAAAGGCAGAACAGCAAGATCAAGAAGTGTAAGGGAATACTCTAGTATAATACGAATATAATGCTACGATAAAAATTACCTTTCCTAGAAGACCTGGCCTTGTAATCCAGAGGGTCCATGTGACATTATTTGATGTATTCTAAAGTAATTGGGCTAAGCTGGCAAATGTGATGTAAAAGCAGTAGGGACTTTTTTTCCTTTGGGGGAAAAGTTAATTTACGGTCTAACATTTGTTTAGTTTCATCACAAACACCTTTATCCTTTTCAAGGCAGTAGCAGAAGTACCTTTTCACTGGTAATTAAAAGCAGTTCAAAACACAAAATATTTAACTTATTCCTTATGAAGGTAACAGAAAGGTAGAAAAGTTTTAAAATTATTCTTACCTTTTCTAGCTTTTTAGCCTCAATATGTCGCAGCACCTGTTCCCTCCAGTCATGAGGGACTTTACTTTTTCCTGGAGGATCTAATAAAGAGTGCTCCGAGTTAACCCTTGGGTTTGATCTCTTTGATGGGCTAGTCCGTGAGTAACTGAAGTCACTAACTGACATAGTTCTTTCTGGTATTTCATTCACTGATGGCCTAGCACTCTGTGGTCGGGGTACATTTGGACCATCAATGCTGTATGTCCTAGCAGAAAGAGGTCTCTGTTGCCCAGACATTAATGGTGGAGCTCTTCCCATTGAATGCAAATCTCTGTATGTTAAATAGTCCCCTTCAGGAACCTGTGGCCGCCTTGAAGGTACAATATCCCCAACATTTATAGAAGCTGTAGAAGACACACTGCTTTGCCTTTGAAGAGTGTGCCTGGTTGCTCCTGGGAGCAGTCTATCATTTGGTGGAATAGCCCACATATCTATGTGTCTCCCAGCCATCCGTTGATGAGTATTATACACAGTGCTGGCTCGGACATTGTTATGATTTGAGAAATTCATGTTGGCAGAATGCTTAACATAGTTAGGGGTTTCTGTACTGTCAGACCTAAGGAGACGTGAAGAAGGTAAGCTGCCTTGTTCTACTTGAGCGTTTTGTTTCTGGGGCCACAAGGTGTCTTTCGCTGTTGCACTGCTGCTGTATTGAATATTATACTGGGGAGCACAGGACATCTGTGCACCACTTGTCACTGATCCTCTCACTACATTAGCACCTTCAGGATTGTGATTTGAGTCAAACTTGAACACAGTTTTTGTAGAAGATACTAAATCAGATGATGATGACGACCCAGGAAAAACCTGCAAAGGCTGATCATACAGAAGAGTAGCGGATTTACTTCGGACTATGTTTTTTCCATCTGCACTATCAGATGCTGATTTTACCACTGCGTTTGGCTGTTGCGATCCATCCTCATTGACAATATTGTATATTTTCATACCACCAGTGTCCATACTGGTGATGCTATGAGATTTCATCACAGGACCACTTCTCTGTGGGGACAAATCTTCAGTGCTCCTTGAAACAGACAGCTCAGCAGAATCGCCATCAACTGTAGTGCTTCTTGTTAGTTTGTCTTTACTGGGAGACTGTACTGTTTCCTCAGGATGTCCATTTACTTTATTTATAGGATACTTATTTTCATTTTCCAAGTGCTCACTTTCTTCTTTTGCATTGTTATTCAAAAAGCCCTTTCCTGAACCAACTTCCTGTGTTTGCAACCTTTCTACAGGAACTGGCACTGCCTCTTCACTAACCAGTTTACTGATATTCATGTTTATTTGGTCTAATTTGTGAGACTCCTCCGTAGGAGTGCTCAGATCAACACCTTTTCCTATCAGGCCTAATCTTTCTTCAATGCTTAATTCATATTCAGACAAATTTGTAACCTTCTCTTGCACATTTATTTTTTCTTCTACAGTAATCCTCAATTCACCTCCATTTTGTAAAAGGTTATTCAAATTTTCATCTTCTCGCCTGGAAAAAAGGATGGCTTTTAAAAGAAACTCAGAAAACCCCAATATATTTCTTTAAGAACTGTTTTTGAAAAAATAATCAACAGCATGCAACACAGCCATACTGTACATACAAAAGAGGACAAAGACCAATATACAACCTGATTTAAGATTTGCTATCTTACCACTAGAGAAATACATTATACAGAGGGCTCACTTTGGAAATGTTTTTGTCATCTAATTTCAGAAGTTTGTTTAAAATCAACAGGAATTATTAAAGACAGTATGAAATTGTCAAGAGTACAAAGTGAAAAATTTTTTTTTTTTATCAAATACTTACAAGTTCCATGACGATGTGGATATTTTGGAGAAATTGTTTGTATGTATTGAAATTTTTTAAAAAAATGGCACCTTCTAAATAAAACTTCAAGAAGAGTACCAACCTGCAAGTCCATTCTCTATAGTTTTGAAAAGCATTTTATAGTTACGTCAGTAATCAAATTGATCTTCAAAATTATGCAAATAAAAACATAGAGCTTTTAAAATGGTGTATTGAAGCGTCTTGCAGGGATAATGAATTATAAGTATGAAATGATTATACCTTACTAGTAAAACAGATGGGAATCATGCCTTGTATACTAAAATGAGCCTCTGATTTTTACCATTCCTTGTCCTTTTCTCATAAAAAAAAAAAAAACCACCAAAAAACCAAACCAAAACAAAATCAAAACCACAAAAAACCCCGAAACAAAACAAAAAACCCCAGAAAAAAATTCAAAACAAACAAAAAAAAACCCCAAACCAAAACAAAATCAAAACCACAAAAAACCCCGAAACAAAACAAAAAACCCCAGAAAAAAATTCAAAACAAACAAAAAAAAACCCCAAACCAAAACAAAAAAACACCAATCCCAAGAATTATTCTTTTATTTAACCTTATTTTAAAACATTAAAATTTTAATTATTTAATGAATGATAAATTAATGAATTAAAAGAATGGACAAATAGTATGAAAGATTAAGTAACATTTTTCTATTACATTTGCTCAGTGGTATACAGTATCTTACAAACCTGATCTTGGATAAAACAGCAGCATGTGTTTCTTTGTCTGGAGAACAGAGAGAAATATCTTGGCTACTATCAGTATTTAAGGAAACAGAATCAGACATTCGAGAAGGAGAGGAACAGTTGCTGTTATTCTGATTGCTATTGTGGGTAGCTTCATCTGATAAGGAATCAGCATCTTTTGAATCATCTGAAATAAAAATTTGCCAATTTACTTACAGACACATACATCTGTTTAATAACGATTTAATTTGTGCATGTTACAGAATCTAGAAATTGTCTCTTGTTCTTCATTAATTATCACTACTGGAAACTAAAATGTAAGATAACTCCTTTGAAAATGTCATTTAAACTTATGAAAGACTGTTGGCAATAGTTCCTGGTTTTTTAAAATATTTGGCTCAACATAAACAGCCCTCACCTGTTAATTAAATTTAACTTGTTGCTTTAGTCCAAGTTTCTTTGGCATAAACTAGTGCTACATTATGTAATATTTCCCCCAAATAATTTTAAAGTCCTATTTTTGTTTTTGCAATGATTCCAAATTTTGAATTACATGAGTCTATTAGTCCCAATGAAACTGACTGCTTCATTTGCAGGATTTTGAAAATATGCAGAGTTCCTAATTTTGACAAATCATTGTTAAATAGCTGTTTATTAGACTAAGAACTCTGAAAAGACCTAGATCACTGGATAAGCTCTGTATAGCTTCATAAATTCAAAAAAACAGGTAAGTAAAATGTTGTTCTGCAGAGTTGGAATTCAGTGCATCCTAAGTGAGTTTTGTGGATCACTTAGGGCAACATTTTCAGAGTAATTTACACCTGTGCACATTGATTCTCACATAATGTATGCATTACGTACTACAGCCATACAAAAGTTAATTTCTCTGTGGCACTTCAAGCCAGCCGTTATTTTCATACAGGTGTACAAATACATTCAAATTTTTGCTTTAAGACAGTTACAGGTGCCAAAAGCATAATTTGTGAAACTAATGTCTACCTCCAAAAGCAAGAAAGAAGTTTTGACTTCGTACTTCAGTCAGGCATAAAAACCCAAAGACAGCATTGATAAACATCAATCTTTTCATCTGCATGTTATCCTTAGCAGACTGTTCCTGCTACCTCTGTGTGGTTTTCTTTCATTCACACTAAATCTTACCCTTCTACACCTAATAGCAAGAAAAACCTTTTGTCCTGGGAAGTACTGGACTAAGATATCACACGAAGCAAAACAGTTTGTTCTCCAACTTTAAATTGTGTTTTATCTGACTCCTAGGTAATTCCTTATTCATAAGGAAATGGTTACTCAGACCGGAATTATCTTTCAGAGAATATAGAATTTAGGTAACAAAAATAATGTTCTGAAATATTCTATGTTCTTTCCCTGTTAGAGGAAAGAAGAAAGACTGAAGTGACTCTGGAGTTGCCACAACAGAAGTTTCTTAAACCTCAGGAAGAGACCACAGCTTCTCTGAGAAATTTAAACAAGCGATATTGCTGCCTAAAGCAGCAATAATCCACAGTATGTGAGGGAGGGAAAAATATGGAATATTTCCAAGGTAAATACCACTTTCTGAAGTCCTTAAGCATATAAAGAGCATATTCAAGCTAACAATCCCAAAACACACCATCTCTTCTCCCCCTCTGTTTTTAAACTAATGACAAGAATCAAGAAAATTAGGATGTCAACAAAACTTTCTCATGACACACTCATGTATAAGATATTTATCATCTTTCTTTTAAAACATACAAATCAAATCCGATTTTACATAATTTAATTGAAAAATCTAGCCATTTTGAGTCAAGTAATTATCAGAATTACACAACACTTCCATTCCTTTTTATGGTATCTAACCTTTTTTGTTATTGCCAAGAGCTACTACTTTTGGTTGGTTTATGGAGGTTTCTATCAGTGGTGGTCGCATTTCTGCCATTTTCATCTCTTCATCAGAGGATAGCTCTTCTGACTCCTGCTAAAGGAAAAACAGCTTTATTCTGTGCATTTTAGAGAACTGCTTAAAGGTTAAGTGAACACTACCTGAACTGTCATCCGCTGAACAACGAACGTTGAAAAATAAACAAGCAACATAACACAGGCATAACATAACAACTGGGTAGTGTATTTGGAGTGCAAGCCAACTGAATTTAGTAATATTTGCCACTGAATTATCTTTAAGAAGTGGCACATGAAGACTTGCATTGCTGCTGATGAAATCCATGAGAACGACACTCAAATCGGTAACTTCAGCTGCAAAAACCTATTTGGAGCAAGCAGATGCAGCCTCTGTTCCACCAATGAAGAGAACCTCCAGTTGAGTTCAAGTCAGAAAGCTATCAAGGAAGCAGCTAGGTACTGGTTTTCCAGAAAAGAGCTCAAACTGAAGGAGCTATAGAGTAGCATGAGCAAGACACTCTTAAGAATGAAAAAGTATGCTGTGAGAAAAGACTGAATGAGCTTGGCTTGCCAAGAGTAAGTGTAGCTTGGGTTTATGTCTTGAAATTTACATTGGAGTGAATTCCAAAAGGAAGAGATGTTATTTAACTTCAAGAACAATGGCAGAGGAATAAAGCAATGCTGAATACATTGAAGCTAGAAATCACTAGTTCCCAACCATAAAATAGAGCTCAGAGCACTTACGAAAGAGATTAACTTAACAAAGCTACTGCAAGAGCAGCCGTATAACTGATTCAGTACCCTACTGCCAGTCCTGTATTCTTATCATCTTTAAAAAAAACCTTTTCCAGTAATATTTTGAAGGAAAAACACCCTTCCTTCCCTAGAGTGGAAATTTCTTTCTAATAAACATGCTTCTCATTACAAATGTTTTAGAATCCATGTCACAGATTGCAAAAATAGCCTGTCAAGTTCTTACAAGTTTCAGAACATTTAATGTGTGGAACCTAACGCAGCACCTTTCTTCCCATAACATAACTACATGGCCAGTTCTTTGGACTGCAGGGAGGGCAAACCTGAATGAGATATAGCAAACAAGCTGTGACAGTCTTCATTGAAAATGAAAATGTAAAAATCCACCTGTTTTTCTCTGCAATTGGAACAGACAACCTCTTCACTGCCCCTACCACATCCTTTTGGATGTGACATACATGTGTAATCAGTATTGAAATTAAGAACTTAAACACATGCGAAGTTTAAATATCTGGATTCAACAGCAACAGAGTTACCAGGTGGTTATTACACAGAAGTAAGGAATTCAGTATCCCTGATGAACTATACACACTGCTGCCTCATTTACTTACTGGCATACAGCCAGCTACAAAGAACTGCTTTCACTAATGTTAGATAACTAATATGATTTTCTGAAATTATGCTTCAAAACTTAAGAAAAAAGTCAAAACCAGTATTTTCAGAATGTATGTAGAAGTAGGAACATGCTACTGGGGAAATACTCAGCAACAACTGCTTGTCGTGCAGTCTCTTCAGCACAAGTCTGACATACGCATGTTCCACTGCTTACACAACACAAGCAAAAATAAACTGCTTGCGAAACTGAAAGAAATCTTCTACAGGTTGTGACTGGCAACTGATTTAAGTAACAAGTTCCAAAATCTGTCATAACTGAAATACTCTAAATAAATGAATACACAGTGTTTGTGAGAGAGATGCACAAATCTTCATTTTAAAGATTAAATGACTCTTCATCAGAGGTAAATAGGTTTATTTATCAATATTGATACGTATTGACATGTATCAATATGTCATGACAGTTCACTAATGAACATAGAGGAATATATATTTTTAAACCCACCTTTCACTTTTCATTTGAAATGAACGTGCATATTCATTTAGTTTTGATTGCTCCCACTAATCAGATATTTTTTCATTTCAGTGACAATTAAAATAAATTATTTTAGAAGAACTGATAATCAAGCAAACCCTTGAAAATTCTGTAAAATCAAAGTATGAGTCTTTTCACAGTTCAGTACTTGGGCAAAATTCTAATAGAGTTTGCTTTATTCTTCTTTAAATGCAGGTGTCTTTCATTATGAACTTTTTATTAGCTATTTCAACTTCTACTTAACAATCCGAAGTGAAAAAATACTGCATTGCAATCCACCTGTATCTACAGCACTTACAGAGGGCAATTTTCTGCTATTGTCAACATAAATTTTCATCTCCCAGAGTATTCGATACAAAACCAGCACAATTCTTTGACTGCTATGATGTTATCACAATGCCATACCTCAAGCGTGTCTTCATGGTTGACAATTGTTTTTGTGTTCTGCAAGGTTTTCACAAGTGCAGTCATCTGTGAATTTGCAGTGCTGTGCTCAGCTTCTGGTTCAGTAAGCTTCT
>NW_009941334.1:39141-66849 GCF_000696875.1 Nestor notabilis | reverse complement strand
CTGCTGAATATTGCTTTCTCTCGTCTGCTTTGTTCTTTATTGAAGCAATTTCTGAAGTCTACAGGATTAAGAACATTAGCAGAAAAAACATCCTGAAAGCTTTTCAATAACGTTAGAGTTAACAGTATATATTTTGGGAAATATGGAATGGAAAATCTGAGCTTTGAAACTATAAAGTGTGAAATGCACCAGGTATGAAATACTGAGGAATCTCTGCAGATCACTGAGGTCCAGTCCCTACCCTCTGTCAATCAGTTTGACTTTCTTCCTTATTGGGGTCAATATGTACTATTACATTTCTTGTCAAATAAAAAGACCAAGAATATCTACAATGATAACACCAATGATAGAACCAAACAACAAGCCCTATCACCTACACTGTGCTACATCAACGTGTTAAGACAATCCTGACTCCTGTGCCAACTTGCTATGATTGCCTTCCCAACTTACAATCTTACATTTTAAAACCTCTACTCATAAAGGCAGCCATAAGATTTTTAGAGATTAACATGAATTTCACTGTGAAGTCTGCTAGATAAAAGAGGATCGGAGAATGACAAAGATGCCATCCTCCAGAAAACAAAGAGGTCCTTAACATATCCATAGTTTGATTTGCCTGAAAATCAATTCTCTTTCCTTGCTCTTAGGGTCAGGAAAATTGCTACTGCAAACCAGACATTTATCAAAGACCTCGTTAGACAGTGAAGAGGCAAGATTCTTTAATCTGACAATTTTTCTTGCTAAGTGTTAGTGAGGAGGGAGAGAGAATTAAAAGGAATCAATGACACTCTAGATCTTTGAAGTTCTTTGCAGAGACAGAGGAGAATATTATCCCTAACCTTTACCCCCACATCTTTTACAGAAACCGTCTGGCCTTCTCGTTTTGACTCCTTGGCAGTATCTTCAGAAGATTCTTCATCCTTTAGCCTATGCACAATTGTCTGGACTGTTTTGACCATATTCTTCAGTTCATCAGGATATGGAGTTGGATATCTCTTCAGGTTGCCTTCCTGCACAGCAAAAACCAATAATGTTTTACATTTAATCAAATGCCATAATTAAAACATCAGCTTTAGAACAGAAAATGAATTAGGACAAAACACTGAAAAATCTAGGATCTCCAGTTTGCTGTTTGAGTCTACCTGCACTGATTCAGATTTAACCTTATAAAACTCAGCAAGACTAAAAATCACCTTCTTTTCCTAAAAATAAATAAATAAATAAATAAATGTGTCGATTGATTGCAAGCAGGAATAATTACGACAACTGTATTTACTTAAAACCACACAGTCTCCTAGTTATGCCCAACCTTGCCTTGCATCACCTGGGATTTTTAACTTTGTGCTCCATTTTAAACAATATGGCCAAAAAAACCCAACAAACTAAACCAAAAAAAGTCAAACCAAACCCATGGTGTTTCACCCTGACAGATACTCTTAAGTGCAGACTTGATTTCTTCAGCAGACCAAATTCCACACGCAAAGTAACGGATGGGATGCAGGGGTGGGGTAATAAGAGGGAGGGAAGCACCAAGTATTCAAAAATAAATTCAACACTAACCCGAGGTGGTGCCTCTCTCTCATCTTTGTCTTCATCACACTCAAATGCCACTTGAGCACGCTGTTTCCGCTGTTCCTCCCACAGAGATGGATTGAAACTTTCATTATCAGATATGAACATAACTAAAAGACAAAAAGACTCATAAGAATAGGATACATAATGCAAAACAAAAATCTTTCTCTTGGATGGGATTGGTGTGCTATTGCATGCATTCCTAAAAGATAAGAGACTAGCAGCATCATTAATTGAAGATCAGCTGCACTGCCACTGCTTTATGAACTTGACTGTATTTTCATAATAGTAAAATCACCCCTGTGAAGTAAAAAACATACACACAGCTGTTCACTAGTCTCAACACTCACACATGAAGCAGAACTCTCCTGCAAAGTATTTTTATTCCTATATATGTATAAATATGAAAATATTCATTTGTATATATAAGAATGTAGATTATATAGATTTACACAGCCTGACTTCAGTGATGTGGTCTCATTAAGCACATTAGAATGTTCAACTGATCTCATTTCATTCAAAAATTAAGAATGACTTAGTGAAAAAATCTGCATTATTACTGATTATGGAAAAAAACCCTAAAGCATCTAAAACTTCAGTAAACACAGGATTTTGCAGAAGTTATACAAATGACAGGAGATTTACAAATCATTTCTTGCTTAATTTGTAAGACATAAAAATTCTTTTGCATAACCACTGTCTCTTATTCTAGCATGTCTTCATGGCTTGTGTTATATCAGCTAGGTTCTACTTTAGCATGCCAAATAGTCCAGTAAATCTGCCACCACCACCCCAGTAAATGTATAACCTTCCCTACCAATGCCCAGACTGTTCATATGAACTTCTATTCCTGAAATAGAAAAATACTTAATTATAGGGCTCAACAAATGCATTGGAGTATTTGTTACTCTGTGTTTACTGGGTAAACCTAGAAGTTTAACACATCTAAAAGTATTGTAATAGACTTCACTGTCACAGAAACTGTTCCTGCCCAAAACCTGAGCTTGACACTGAACTTAAAAAAAAAATTTGAATTTAAAAAATGCTATGTATTGAATTTTAAACCTTCCTTTTGGAATGACCACCTCAGAGGCAGTATTCTGTCAACATAAGACAAATAAGCAGACCTTTCCTTGTCTATAGAAAGGAATCCTGGCACCTGGATAAAAAAAATTTCAGATGGAGAGAATGCTTTCAGGAACAATTAATAGCTTCACTGAATCTCCAAAAGATTTTATAATTCTCACATTCTATCACAGGTATTGCAGATGCATTACCTGCATTTTACTGCGTAAGGCAGTAAAAGTGATGCGCAATTTACTGTTTTTACTGATATTTTTTATTACTCCTCTCTCAGTGTACTAGACACTTATGCCATAGAACAGCAAATGTTGCCACTAGTCAATTTCAATTATATTCGTGGATATGTGCCTCCCCCCTCAAGTTCTGTTGAAGCAGCACAAGCTTTTTCCTTTTACCTGTATAGAAAAGAAAGTGGAGAAATAAAGAGATTTGTGTTCCTGGAGAAATCTGGAGAGGGACTTTTTACAAGGGTATGTAGTGACAGGACCAGGGGCACAGTTTAAAGCTGAAACAGGATAGATTCAGCTAGGTATTAGGAAAAAATTCTTCACTGTGAGGGTGGTGAGACACTGCCACAGGTTGCCCAGAGAAGTTGTGGCTTCCCCATCCCTGGTAGTGTTCAAGGCCAGGCTGGATGGGGCTTTGGGCAACCTGCTCTAGTGGAAGGTGTCCCTGCCCATGGCAGTTTACCTCAAAATTTTATTTAAGTACTATATAGCAAAAATTATTTTAGCTAGACAGTCTTCCCATTATTATTTTCAAAAGTAAGCATTCTGATAGAGTACTTGAGAGATTCTTACCATCCTCAGTCCTTGGTTGCTGGGGGAACATGTAATTAGTAAGCACTGTTTTCTGTGTGTCAGGGTCAGCTTCTTTTTGAAGAGGGATAAGTGGTTTAGACTAGGAAGAAAATGAAAGAAGAATATGTTATGACAATATATACAGAAAAGTAAATATGATTTACATATCACAGAGCATGCCTGCCCTTATTACTTTGAAGACCTTGTATTAAACCACTTCTCCTCTGAATAATTTTCACAACATGAAGTTATTACCATGTCTGTCTTTGATGACTGGCTTTGACTGAGAACTGAAACTCTGTAACAGCTTTAAGAGAAAAGCAATCACTGGATATTCAAAATTAACCCAGTTTCTTGCTAGGACATATTACTATCCTCAAGCAGACAGATCTGGAATAGAGAGATATATTTGGCCATTTAAAGCTGCAGTCATACAAAGAGAAAAAAATTTAACTCAATTTTTCATACTGACACAAGAGCAGGGGATTCTTGAAATGACTGTATTAGTAAAAGGACTTTCTACCATGTCTAAGGCTAGTGGATTCCTGGCAGCCCTGTACACCTTAATACTGTTCAAAAAATCAGCACATGCAGAGAGCTTCAATAGACAGCAAAAATACAAGCCACTAGCACACGAATTACTGCTTAACAATTTACAACTCTGACAGTCACAGAGTTCCAAGATGTGGCAGGACACCTAGCTCAACAAAAGGCATGATGAGTTTCCCCAGTGATCTAACTGTGGAAGAAAGAGCATGCTACACATTCAAGCACTAGCTTATCAAACACAAACTCACCTACGTAAACAAGCCTTATAAAAACAAAACCGAAAAAAAATCCAGTAGCTCTAAATTTCACGTCTTAACATCACAGAACTTTGCTGGAAGTCTGAAAGTCTCCAAAGACAGGTAGGTTCCATTTTTTTTATTTTAGGAGAATGGACATAGTCATGTCAAGGAACTACTGGTGCATAGACACAATATCAGGTCTCATTATTTAACAGATGGCTCAGTAATTGTCAATTCCATTAGTAATAAAGCCAACAATCATCCATTTTTAACTTTAAAATAGTTACCTGATTGTCTGATAGCCACATAGCAGTGAGCTGTTGCAGTTTTGTAAAGGTAAATGGTAAATTCTTCAGTCTGTAAATTACAACAAGAATTTATATAAGTACATCTATCAATACTGTTAAGACTGTTAAAAATAAATCCTGCATTAGCCCACAAAAATGTTCAAAAAGGACATTTACAGATGCAGTTAAACTAGTAACTACTGACAGCTGAAAAGCAACAGAATTTAATTTATATTCAAAGCTATATCTGGAATTAATAACTCAATATAAATGCATGCTGATTAACAAAGAAGTACTACACCTGAAAACTGTTGTTTTTTGCTAAAGACATATGTGTGGGAACAGGGACTGCCCTGGATAATGGGAGCTGTGTCATTAATGTATAACTCAAGCTACAGATGCAATACAAAGAAGCCGGACTGGTGGAACAGGAGGGAGAACTCAGAGTTCTCTTCCAATATATCTCAATTCTACAAACCAGTAATTCAAAAAAAATGTTTTGTCCATTTTTAATGACCAGCTCTAATAATACACATCTCTCTCTCCATAGAATCATAGAATTGTTTGGGTTGGAAGGGACCTTAGAGATCATCTAGTTCCAAACCCCTGCCATGGACAGGGATACCTTCCACTGCACCAGGTTGCCTAAAACCCATAAAACCTGGCCTTGAACACTGCCATGGATAGGGCAGCCACGCGGGCCTTGACCCCTGCCATGGAGAGGGCAGCCACAGCTTCTCTGGGAACATGCTCCAGTGTCTCACCACCCACACCGTGAAGAATTTCTTCCTAATATCCAATCTAAATCTACCTTTTTTCAGTTTAAGGGCATTCCCCCTTGTCCTATCACTAATGCGCTTGTATACAGCCCCTCTCCAGCTTTCCTGTGAGCCCCCCCACACCTAGGCACTGGAAGCTGCTCTAAGGTCTCCCTGGAGTCTTCTCTTCTGCAGGCTGAAAAACCAACTCCAGTTCTCTCAGCCTGTCTCTATAGGAGAGGTGCTCCAGCCCACTGACCGCTTCAACAGGTCAACATCTTTCTTGTGGGCCCCAGAGCTGGATGCAGTACTGCAGGTGGGATCTCGTGAGAGCAGAGAGAGCAGAGTAGAGGGGAAGAATCACCTCCCCTGACCTGCTGATGACATTTCTTTTGATGAAGTCCAGGATACAGTTGGTTTCTGGGCTGCGAGCGCACACTGCAGGTCATGTTGAGCTTCTCATCAACCAGCAAACCCAGGTCCTCCTCCTCAGGGCTGCTCTCAATCTAGTTGCTGCCCAGCCTGTAGTTGCCCTGACCAAGGTGCAGGACCATGCATTTTGCTTTGTTGGGCTTCATGAGGTTTGCATGGGCCCACCTCTTAAGCCTGTCACAGTCCCTCTGGACCCAAGACATTCTCCCTTCCCCAGCACGCTCCAGTGTTTTACACTATATGCTGTGATACAGTTTTGTGTCCTACATGTGCAGTATAGGAGACTCTTACTTTTTGAGCAAGAATCAAAAGTTTCATGAAAATAACCAAGCTAATTCCCCACAAAAATAATGTGCATTGAACCTGTGTCATTAAAGACAGCTTAATAAAATGGAACTGTACAATCTACAATACAATGAAGTATATTAAATACATGCATTTCAGTCAAATTCTAAACTGCGCATGAGATGAGGAAAGATAACATAATATATTTGAAAAAATACCTCTACATTATTACTGCATTTTACAGTTTCTACTTGAATAAATGCATTCACAAACCTATTGTCACTTAGATTGATGACTTTTAATTTCTGCATATCACCCATTTCTTCAGGGAGGAATTCAAGCTTATTAGAATGCAGAAACAAAACTGTTACATGCTTCCAGTTTCCAATCTGAAAGAAACACCCAAAGAATTAATTCATTTTCACAACTCCAAATTCGCAAATTTTTACTGTTTTAGAACAATTAGTATTAAAGCTATCTCTACAGGTAAAGTATAATTAGATTTATTCTTACATATTAAAATTCTCTTAGTTTCAGTACACTAGCAGTAAATTTCTACTTGCTTAAATAAATTGAGAATTTCATTATTTGAAAACTTGTATGTTGGTACATATCCTCTTCTAAAAACCTACACAAAGACTATCTACTCTAGAACTGTTAACCAAAAGTTGTACAAACTATATAGTTAAAAAGACATTAAAAAAATCTTCCGCAGTTTGGTAATTAAATACGTACCTCTGATGGCAGCTGTGTTAAAAAGTTATGATCTGCAGCAAATGTCCTTATATTACAGAGTTGCCCAACAGACGAAGGCAATGTTTCAATCTCATTGAAACTACAGTCCAGCTCTTCTACTGACATCAACCTGTAAAAAAAATAAATAAATAAATAAAAAATTACTTCTATATATGCTGAAAAGAGATATGGTACAAATACCCTTCCTTCAGTTTATTCTGAACCAATTATTTTTGCTACCATTTGTGATGTTTAAATTGAACTGCCAAACACCAAATCACACATTTAAAAAAAACCTGCTGATAAATAGGTGAAAAATCTCCCTGTAATGTAAAAAAGAAATGTATGTGTTCAGATTGACTTCTTACAAGCATTTTGATAGTGGTTCAATCATTTGCAATATTTACCAGAGCCATGTTACTACCAAAACCCAGATGCAGGCAGCTGACCGCCTTTTTAAACATCTTGTTTTCATTCACATCCAAATTTTCTTTTATATACTGGTAGCTGCATTAAGTGAGGAACATGTGTCTTTTGATAGTAAATAATACATAAAAAACATACATGCTTCAAGCAACAAGAGAGATATGAAAGTACTTGCCTTCAGTTTTATTGGCATTAGCATGTAGAAGAAATTAAATGAACTAGGTGTAAAAACATTCAAAAGAGAAGCCACTGTTACAGAAAAGGGTGGAGAAAGGCAATTCATCCCTTTATTAAGGTGAAATACCTACCCTCCTATGGAGTCTGGCAAATATATTAACTGGTTTTCATCAATTTTAAGTGTTGTTACCTTCTTCAGAGAACCTGTAATAAAATGAACAAGTCAGTCAAAAAGGACATTTGAGTTCATTAAGCTTAGTTTTAATTTCAAATTGGTGCAGGGGTGAATAACCAACCAACAAAAAAATCAGAACAAAAACCAAACCAAAACAAAAAAGACAACAACACCACCAACAATAAAAAACTGTGGGCAAGCAGTAACATCTTCTATAGTCCCTGGCATGTGTATAGTGCTATATACCTAAGGAAATAAGCAGACGAGTTACAGAATTTGTTTGCCAGCCTACCATGTGTCAGCCATGGAAGGGGAAATAGCTTTTTTACTCTGTTACAGTCAACAGTTTCTCACTCATTTACAAAGTCTCTATATAAAGTCTAGAATGCTCCAAAACAAATTTTATTATTCAGCTAGCATTACAGCTTTATCCAAATCTGGCACTTTTAATCAACTGAAACAGACCTAAAATGCCATTTATCTATTCTCAAGTGTTCTGTATCTAAAGTATAAGTTTTTAAGAACAAAAAATAACTGAAAATACAAACCAATAGACTCTGGCAGTTGCTGAAGTGAATTACTGGATAACAGTAGGTCTTGCAGGCTTTCACAACCTGAAATGCCTTCTTCAACTACTTCAATGTTGTTTTTAGAAACATCCAAGTAGGTCAGTTGTTTCAAAGTGCCTATGAACTAAAAATAAGAGAAAATAATGTATTCTAGAAAGTGCAAGTTCAAAACAAAAAATCCAGCAGATGACAACAAATTGTCTCTCAGGTGTAATGCCAGAGGAAAGAGAGAAAACCTACTTATAATACTGAAAAAATCAATTTCATGCGATATATCCAAGCTTTATAATGAAATATTTTATGCAGATACAAACAGTTGATGTTTTTCCACACACACACAAACACACCACCACAATTCTGCAAGTCTCTGAAGTCAGACTGATGCAAAGTCAATGTTTTGATCAGTTACTGTGAATCAAGTAACTGAAGCTGTAGAACAGACTTCAGAAATACATAAGGCTATCACTAGGCTCCAGTAAAGCCTTTTATGCTTATTTTTCCCTTTTGTGTAAAACTGCATCCTACTTAACCTCAAAGCCAACAACAATGAATCCCTAATTGTAATAAACTGAAGAAACTAGCTAAAATATAAGCTTGTATTACCTTTCCCTATGAACCAAGAGTAAGTTTGAAGATGTAGTCACTTTCATAAATAGTTTTACTGTAAAGTAAAAATGTTCACTATATCAACTCGACCCTTCAAGGAAGAATTAGCTGAAGTGAGGAAGGACAGCAAAGAGGACTACTGATTAGGCAAGAAAAACCTCACATCAGAAGACTGCTAGTGATTTTAAGTTTGAAAACAGACCAGTTGCTTCCCAAAGTTAAAACACTCTTTTACTAGTTTGCTACAGCCTAAGCACAGGTTCACAAGCACTGCAATAACAGGTCAGCCTAAACCCCATGTAATTCCGAGAGATGTCAAGAATGCAGAGTCAACAGAACATTTGTCAGGAACTGGCTATGCTCCCTGTATACAGATAGCACCTGAACAGGCACTCCTTGCTTCACAGCTGTGACCACCAAAATCTCATAGAACATACTTACCCTGTAAATTCATTCTTGCTGTCTAACACAAAATAATCCCTTTATGGAAGGACCCCAAATTTGATTGAGGATTTGATCTACGATTTTACCCTTTTCCTGAATTAGACCATAATTTTTACATAAGAATTACGTAACTTTCAATGAAAGAAAAGCTGTGTATCCAGCTGTCATGACCAGTGACAATTTCTATGTGGACTAGTTAAGCATTTAAGTGGCATTTAGCCTTTTGGCTTTAAGTACCATTAAAATTACATTGCAATTTGAACATACATAATCACTGACAAAGCGAAAAACACTGTAAATTAAAAACTTACCCCTGGAATAAGCGTTAGTCTATTACCATCCATCCAAAATTCCTTTAACCCACTCAGTTGTTCAAGTACTTCAGGCTGTAAAGGGAAGTAATTTTTAAAAAGTTTGTAAAAAAATAAAGAAGCAGCGAAAGGCAAACCCAACTTTATTGATTTATCTATTGCAACTGTAAGTAACGTCTTACTGTAGTTGCTACATACACTTTTTTCACTGGCTCAAAGAAAACCCAGATAATTCACTTATTGAAATGTAAATACATATTAGATACACAAAAATCTCTTTAAGAACTTGATGACAGCATTAAATAATCTTTATAGAAAGGGCAGGTTTTTTGCTTGTTTTGGCTTTGTTTTTTTTTTTATTTTACAGAAAGTATTATTTTTCAATGGGAGAAGACAGTAAGTGTTATGTGTAGAATTTCCTCCTTTGTGAACAAGTTCTAATACCCCTCACATTTCATCAACTCAGAAGGCCTGTTTTTCAAAAACCACAGTTCTGTTGTTTTAAAGAAAAGGGAAACAAATTTGAATTTTCTAGCAACAAAGGGTGCATCTGCATGACAGAAGCAAACCACTCCATCCATAAAGTGAAGTTTAGATTGTGGCTCCATTCCAATTTAATGGTAAAAGTATCTTATGTATCAGGGGTCTCCCTTCCTGCCCTTTTTATAGAGAGATGTCACACCGGCCAACCTACAATCCTCTGGGAGATAGATACTGGAGAGTGGCTTAGCAAGCTCCTCTGCAGCTCCTTCAGCACTCTTGGCTGTAACCCATCCAGCCCCATAGGCTTGTGTATGTCTAAGTGGAACAGGAGATTGCTAACCATTTCTTCCTGAATTATGGGGACTTCAATGAGCAACCTTTCCTGCCATCCAACTCAGAGAACTGAGTACCCTGAGGGTGGCTGGTGTGACTTAAAGACTGAAGCAAAGGCAGCATTAAGTACTTCAGCCTTTTCCTCATACTTAGTCACTAGGTTTCCCCCAGTATCCAGCAGAGGATGGAAGTTCTCCTTTGGCTCTCCTTTTATTGATCATATGTTTGTAAAATAACTTTTTATTATCTCTTACGGCAGTGGCCAGATTTAGTTCGATCTGCGCTTTCACCTTTCTAACTTTCTCTCTACACAACCTAACAACATCCTTGTACTTTTCACAGAGTGACACTCCCTTCTTCTACTGGTAATAAGTTCTCTTTTTTTTTCCTGAGTTCAAGCAATATCTCTCTGTTCAGCCAGGCTAGTCTTCTTCCCCACCAGTTTGATTTTCGGCACATATATTTACATTAAAACAGGTTAAAGAGATTTATAAAAGATACAACGCTCTGTTACAAATGTGAAACTCACCACTTCTGTGAATTCATTACTTCCTAAGTCCAGTCTCTCCAGCTGAGTCAGTCTGGACATGGTTCTGCACAGGAAGGCGATTAATAAGGAATTAGGTTTAAGAAAATATCAATTACACCTGGTCTTCCTGTATTCATACACATATATTATTTTTATTAGTATTAAGTAGTGATGCTGTTCTGTAACTGGACTGGTACCAAAATAAGGCCAAATTTTCACACAGTGTTCAACCAGACAAATACTGATGACCAGGCTGACTGTTGACTGTCACACAGAGCACACTGCATCTCATCTACAGATTCTTTTACAAACATTAAAGACCACTAATGTAATATTTATGATATACAGTAACTCAGTGAAGTTACTCTTCTTTTGAGTCCTTCAGCTTTTCACTTAGAGTTACAGTAAGTCTTCTCAGCAGTCAAAAGCTGGTTAACTACATGTTTTCCTCCTAAAGAAAGATCACTGCCTAATCATCAGCTGAAACAGAAAAGGCCACTGTTGAACTCCAGTAACCTGCACCAACTTTCTCCCTCCAGACTGCTGAGGCTTGATATGTTCTGTTTTTACTCTAATGGTTTGGTAAAGATGCACCGTATATGTGTGTCAGACGAACAGACTCTAAGGTCCAACTTTTTTTTTTTTCCTATTTTCCTTCCTCCTGTACACCATTCAACTCCGAGGTCAAACTTTTACACAACTAACACAAGATTCACAGAACCTAAGCAATAATGCTTCTCTCCTCCCTGCTGCCAAATTCCACTCGATACATAAATCCCACTCCAATACAACAGAAGATCGAGGTGTTCCCCTCCCTTCTCATCCTGCCAGTGCTACACCCTTAATAGTTCTAAGGCAACCCAAAGTTGCCACTCTTGTCATTCTAATCTTCACTGTCTTACTAAAAATAAAATAAAACAAAAATACCATTACAGTTTTTTATTAAGGGTCCTGGTCTTAGCATTTGGAACTAGAGCAAATATCTGCAAATATCTCTCAAGTATGTGCAAAATTCATGTTATCTAAATCTGTCAGTATAATAAAGTAACTTAATTGATTTTGGGCTGTTTTTAACTTGCCAAAATGTCTGTAATCTAGGAAACACATCCACTCAACTGTAAAATATACACAAATGTGTTTACAAGACCAGGGCCTCAGTTATTTTCCTCCCTTTCCCCACTGCCTGCCTAATCTATAGCACTTGCAGCTATTCTATGACAAATACCTCTCTGCTTTTCTGTATTGTTTATAAAGCAACTATACCTTCAGACAAAATGCAAACAAAGCATCAATAATATTAAAGCAAAAGGAAAATTCAATGCTAAAGGAAGAGGAATATAGGACTGGAAACAAAAATTTACTGTATCACTGAGTTATACCTATTTCTATCTTAGCCACAGTGCTGTTTAATCCCTTCCATAAATTGAAAAATCTCTTTCATAATTCATATTATTAAACTCATTGTCAAATCACTCCAACACTAACGGATCAAGTAGTCTAAATTATGCCTCAGATTCTAATGTTGTGAATTGTCAGCTTCACTAAGGTAACACTACAACTTTCTTCGAGCAGCATACAATTGAAAAGGTGTGTGTGACAGCAAGATTGGGCCCTGAATCGTCATTATTACACTCTCTAATAACTTGCTTCTTGCTAAAAAGGTTACTTTTTTTTATTGACAATTAGGCAACAGACAGAAGCTTAAAAAAAAACAAAACAAACCCCAACGACAATCTTTTTGTATTTCCATTGGACAATTTTCCCAACTTATTTATCAGATAAATGCCTCTAAAATAGTCTCTGTATGGGTTTTTTTTGCATTCTTTTTTGAAGAAATATTTTCATTGCGCTACTTTGCATCATAATACTGCCAGTTTTGCAGTCTCTGGCTGTGGATAAGCCTCAAGCAAAACGATGCATTTCACACAAAGCAAGGTTGATTTAGTGTGTTGGCATTAATTACCCATTCTGATTAACAGTCTTTCAAGTCCTTTATGCTTTAGCGTTAAAAATTATGTGCATGTTTAATTCAGCAACATGGCTAGCTGATTTTGTAGAAATTTACCCAAGTATATTTCTCATTACAAATCTGAAAGAATTTGCAGTTAAGTATGAAAATATTAAAAGGTGAGAGTAACAGGTAAACAAGAAAAGATAGTCATATTTTACAGCAAAACTATTAGCATATACTGCTGTATCTTACTAGCTTCAAAACACTCCCACCCTTTGGATTTTCTACGCTGTTTAAAGTTGTACAGCATATTCCTTTTAAAACACGTACTCAGTTTGGAAAACTGTTAGTAAAAATTTCATATCAGCTTCTGTTCTAACATAATAGTTAAGGCCAAGCCATGGACGCTTTGCTGACCAGGTCAACTGCTGCATGCTTGTATTACCAACAAGACACCTCTTTTGAGGTACATACTATGGACACCAGAATGAATTATTTCTCCGCAGTGTACATCATACATAAACAACATATGTTTCCTGTGCTTTCCTGTAGCAAAATGCATATTAATGCAGTTACATTAAAAAAAAAAAAAAAAAAAAAAAAAAAAAAAAAGGAAAGAGTAGTTTCAATAGCTTTAATCTCCCTTAATTGAACCACAAGAGTATCAGAAGAGAATAATAAAGGTGGCAGCTCAGCATGTAGTGTACATCATTACCGAGTTGCTGCAGAGGACATCTTTATGACAGCTGAAGATTATTTTTTCAGCAAGGATGAAACCCTGTAAACACTGAAATCAACAAAATATTCCCAGCAATTTCAACAGAAGTTGTGGTTGGCTTAAATGCTTTACAGTATTTGTTTAAATGTTTCTTATCACTACAAGAAACCTCCGTAAACTACACTTTTTAAAATAGCACGTATTATTCATGCTATTAGAGTTAATTATGGCAATTAAGGTCAGAGTAATTTTATAAACAAATCTGTATTAGCTATAAGTTTTAATTATAGCTACTGTTCCTCATTTGGGAGTAATCTAATTTACAGAGCTACTACCCCAAATTACATGTTCTCCAATTTTTTTCTACTGCAAATAAGTGATAGCCAGAAAGAGCAAAGGAGGATAGAAAGTATTTCTATCACAGGAATGAGTAGAATGTTTCATACTTGGAAGATTTAAATCCACACTTTCTGATGCTATGCGTTTCATTCCCCATATGAGTTCTGGCATCTTTATACAGCAGATACCACACTACTGTATCTAGGCACAGAAAAAGGGAATAACAATAGGACATACCTTTGTCATGTCTTAGGCATGTAATTAGCTACAGTCACTAAGAAAACTGTTGTACTTGAAGAGCTGGCAATTCAGACTTCAACCTACATGCAAGTCTATGCTAGCATACGAGTTGGACAGAGTGGATATTCAATTGTTAGCTCCTCCTCTTCACCAAAACATCTTACATTCACTGAAAGCAGTATCTCTCTATACCAGTTTCTGCCGCCAGAGGAGGAACCCTTTTACAGAACACAACATGTTCAAGACTCCACAGCTGGTTACTCACATCCCATCTTTGGGATCTCTGTTTCTCTCTTCATTGACCTTTTATACCTCTGTTCACCCACTCAGACCTCCAGGGTCCAAGTCAGAAAATTCTGAGCATTGCTCTAGCTCATAGAAACAGCAGAAACTGCAACATCATCAGCCTGTTTGATGAAATGAGTGACAATTGCAAGGCAGGATTTAGAAAGATGCTAGATTTTAAGAAAGAGGTACAATTGAATTTACTGTTAAAACAAATGCTGTAAGACTTTTGAGAACTATTTTACTATTACAGAAAACATGTCTGAGGAACAGGCTGCCATTATGTTAAACAAGCCTGCTGCACTGTGGGATAGGTACAGCATAACAAATTCCATGCAACACAATGAGTTATTTTCTTCAGCACTGAAGTATATTACACTATAAGAAGTGTACAAGTCATGTGAATTGCATTCCCTCAGTAATTCTGAACAAGCATGTCAACCACCAGATTTTATTTAGAGATAATGATTTTAATTACTGATGCCTAAGTCTCAGAACCCTCAGAACCATCAGAACCATACCCTGACAGACATCTGGGTAGCCATACAATACTGTGTGCAAGAAGCATCAGACATCTCAATGATCACCCTGAGGTGCTGACTTAAAAGGTGGAACAGATATCCATAAAGCTGGACAGAGATAAAAAAACACCTGAACAGGCAGATCTCTGAGTAGGCAGACCAATCAGTCTGAAGGGAGATATAATTTCAGCAGTATGAAGGGAAAGTTCCCTGTGAGTACTTAGTCCACTTAGCTACACATTTTAGCTATGATCTACATTTCAATATGCTCTACAATATTAGTGTAACTACAGAAAAAAATCCTCCAAAGTAGTTTAAATAAATGTCTTCTATACTTACTTTGGCAATATTTTTAACTGGTTTTCTCTAAGTTCCAATATCTGGAGTTTAGTTAATCTGTAACAGAAAAGCACAATAAATTATCACAATATACTGTATTTTATGACAAAAGCAATCTGCGAACTTATTTATATTGCTGAGTTTCAAAAAAAAAAAAGAAAAATCTACAAGTTTGAAGTATTTTTGCTGTAAGAATACAAATGTTTTGTGCAAAAATCTACATGTTATTTTAAATTCATTTATTCTTTGGGGTTTAGTTTTGGTAAAGCAGAGAGCAAACTAGATCTTGTCTCCTTTTCAACACTAGTTTGAACACATTTGCTTTCCTTCATCCCAAAGATTTTAAAGCACTTCGTGGGATTCATTATGGCAACAATAATCTTATTCAATATGTTACCATATACAGAAGTACACAGGAAGTAGTGGAAGAAAGGTAGGATCAATCCAAGTTAAGATGCTGCATTTCTAATACTGGCAATGTACCAAACTATTTTGTATAGGAAGCTTCATCAGAGGAATAACACAAGTCTTCCACCTAGTTTACCTAAAAGCAACCTTTAAATTCATCTTGGGTTTCCTCCCATATTCTTTTTCCCATCAGCTTCTTAACCCATTTTGATATTTCTGTTAGAAGGCAGTTTGACCTTTCTTTCAGTAAATTCTTGGTTGTAAGATAAATAACCTCTAAATCCCAATAACTCAACTGCTTGGCCAAGATAAGTTCAAAACAGTCTTGACATTCAGCAATGTACCATTCCCAGTGGAATTTTTTGCATCAGGACAGCAGTGACAAGACTATCTCTTTATTAATGAAATGCAGAAACTGAGTTTAGTTTAAATACAGACAGGATTATAAAGCAAGAGTTCTACATGTGACCAACTAACAGCCCTCATACCACACAAAATAGAGCATTAAGCTTCTGACTCAAAAAGGAGCTTAGCAAACAGCACAGTCTTTCCTGAAGGTGCTTAAATAAGTACGTTTTAAGGACAAAAACCTTAATTTTGATTAAGTAGTAAGAACTATACTTAAAGTAAAAATAGAAAGCTGAAAAGAGCATTTATTTTTCCTCCAGACATTCACTCATTTTTGGATGAATTTGAAAGCAGCAATCTGCTGCGCCTAAGAATATAACAGTCACCTTGAAACAGAGCAGAGGTCAGCATAGCCCAGCATTGCAAGCAGTACTTGCCATCTGGTAGCAACTGCTGGAGGGGAACCTCCTTCCCCCAGCTTCACAAAGAAAAATCAACACAGCAACAGGGCTGAAGGAATACTGTAATAAAAATCCACTCCATGCTAATATCATTGCTGTCAGTCTGGGACATAACTGGGAAGATTTCCAAACCTCCTTACCCTACCTGCATCTTAAGGTACCAATCTCTGACAAAACAGAACTAGTTTAAGCATTCTCAGATGAATGGTCATTTTGGGCTTGGAATTCTGAACCGCAAAACAACCAAACACTGCATTAGGCTTCAGCTGGTGTTTTGATTTGATGACAGGTAAAACAGCTACGCAGTTTGTAGTTTTTCTTCGTAATATGTGTATGCAGTCAAATGGCTCAGCTGCGTGCAGCAGAAGCAAATCTCTGTTCATATGCTAAACTACACATATATATATGCACTTTGTGGATTTTAGCCAGAACTAACTGTACTACACTTCTAACAAGCCAATTCTGTGAACTTAAAGACTGCCTTTGCGGATAGAAAGGTTCATAGCTGTGTGATCTTGTTTCACTTTCTACTCTTTCTCCAGCTAACTCTAAGAAATCGAAGATAAAGTAACAAATTTCTTACCTGTAGAGCTACACACAGGCTACTAGGGCAACATTTGTAATCTCTCCTGGCTGTGATATACAGGCTGTGTCTAAACTAGTAATTTTCTTGCAGTAATTGATGAGAAATAGCGGACTGAAGCAGTTGTAACTTCTTCCATTGACTGGAAGGGTTAATTCAAGTTTAATGTAATAATACACATCAAATACTCCACCTAGCTGATTTAAATTGCTGGTGTAAACACCCATGCTAAGCATCTGAACTGCTATAATGGAACTGAAAAAATGGGGCTTAATTTGAAAATACAGAGGGAGGACTAGTTCACCTATACTAAAGAAAAGAGAGAAGTCATTGTGGCAGAATATATATTTCCTGTGCCATTCTATCACAAAGATTTGCCATACTCATACAGAAATATTTCATTTCCCAACTTGAAAAACCCGTTATCACAAATATTTACACATCACCTAAACACAAAGCTGTAACAGAGTATTATTCAACTTTTAAGTATACCTGGTGTAACAGTCTCAAAATTATTATTGCAGTGTGGTTATTTAATGTAACCAACTTAGCCTGCTTTTAAAATCTAGCTCAACTTTTAAACAAAACAAATCTCTGCATGAATGTCTTGCCATGTTAGGATCAATATTCTTGCTAAAATTAGATTTTTTAATTATACAATCTGTGAAAAACATAGAAGAAATACATAGCAGGTATACTTGGAAACTTGCCATTCAACAGCAGTCATGTCTTGGAAAGCAAAACATAGCAAAAAATATTTCAGAGATGTTCTTTATTTTTTACCTCGTTTGCAGTTTTGCTAAAGCAGAACTTTTTTTATTTTTTTTTTTTTTTTATTGTAAGTAAAGACAAAAGGACTGAAACATATGTATTCCATAGCAGGTTGCATTTGCAAAGGTTTCAGAAAAATTGCATACATTTAACTAAATCAAGTCCCCAATTTAATTATTACTGTATGTTTATGCAAAAAATTATCCCAGAGTAAACATATCTAAACATATCTGCTACTGCAAATACCTCTGGGAAATTATTAAGAAAGAAGATTAAAAGGAAATTCATTGCAACATCACAGTAAAAAGTCTCTGGAAGCAACATCCCATTACAGACAACATTCTCAAGAGTTTTTAGAATGGCATGGAAGATAAACTCCTTGCTTATCTTAAACAACCAACAGTAAATAATGTTTCATTTCTGTTTCAATTCTAAAGCCCTGTCTCAAAATTAGCATGCAGTGAGCTTCAAGCTTATAATTCTCTGCTTATATATTTGTAAAATTTAAATATACATGATGTATTTAAATGCAACAGATTTGGTTTTCTTAGGTAAGTATAAGCAATTCTCATTTCTGTGCACTGCTGGCATAAAGGCTAACTCTGGGATCTGTGCCAATATTAATACATTCAAATTAGAATTTGGGAGTGGAAGAAAAAAACCCCACTTTATCAGAATTCCAAAGGAACTGGCACATTTAATCAAAGGCCTGGTGATTTTTAATAAGTTTAACAAGCTGGACTGGTACAACATCACTGAGGGACAGCAAGCATGCAGTGCTCATAAAGAAGGGGAAAAAAGATTGGATAATCTTGAACTCAGTAGTATGTAAAGCTTTAAGCGCAAATTTTGAAGGCCAGGATAAAACATGGAGGCAAATATAATAAAATGCTACATGGATATTCTAAAAGCAGTTTGCATTACACAGTTTCTTTCCTAAGCATCAGCCTGAGTATCACTGACAGAGACTCATTCTGGGGCTATTCTGTTCAATATATTTTAGGAGCAGGAGATAGGAAAACAGTTAAGTTGGCTGATGCCACAAGACACAGTCACAGACAGTACAATGAATTATTAGGACACTGTAGGGAAACAAAAACCCAGTACAACCTTAAGGACTGAAAAAAAAAAAACCCAGAAAAGTGACAAGATGCCACAGCATCAAGTCAAGTACTCGTGATTTCCTTGCAGAGACATCAGCCATTTCCAACTGAGCTGTCCAATGCAGTAGTCGATCAAGTGCGAAATTATACTATCTGCAAAAAGGGCTAGTGGAACACTACAGCATAACCACACACATTTCCAAAAGAAACAAGAAGATAATCATGACACTGTACAAGCCATGAAGAGATCTCAATTTGAACTCTAAATATAGCTACATATGTCATCATCCTCCATCAAAAAGATGATGAATTCAAACTGGAACTCATTCCAAGATGCATTAATAAAATCAAGCACAAAGGAAAACTTAACATACTAGACGGAAACACTTTTGTTTAGTCTAACAAACTAAAAGAGGGATATGAGAACACTGTAAAACAGCAGGTGAGAGAATGTGCGACAACACTAATGAGAGACAACAGCAATTAAACTGGAACAAATTAATACAGTCAGAGAGAAACTGATCTGGGAAACCAGGTTTCTAACCTGAACTGCTGGCAGAGACACCCTGACACATGGAGCATAAAAACCTTTCTAGCTTTAATATGACACTGGCTGAGTTTTTAAGATGCATTATTGCCAGTAAGAGCAGGCAAAAGAACTCAATTGCTTCATGTGTTCCCATGCAATGAAAAGTAATAGCTATAAGGCAATACACAAAACAACTAATGTGCCAAACTGGAAGAAGCTGAAGTCTTGTCCTTTATGGGAATAACCAGCTATGCTCTAAATATCCCAAAAGCTTCTACCAGAGCTTTTTGGTTTGTTTGTTTTTTAAAAATGTATTCCCACATTATGAAGTACAAGTTAAATGACTGCGCTAGCATTTATGCCTGCTTGTAAAGTTGTGGGGTGGCAGAGCAGTCTGATCACTTACAGAAGTACTTCAATGTCAAGGGGGTTTGAACCTTACTTTGAAATTACATTTTACCAATTCATCGTTTTCTAATTTATTTGATCTAAATAGTATCTTCCTATAGAATAGTATTTATTCTGTGCTATACCATGATTAACAGGCAAACTTATATGATTACTTTCAGTTCATTTAAAAACAGCCGATGAGAAGTTTCCATTTCAGTTTCAAGCTAGGATGCTGCAAGTCACTATTTCTATTTTAAAAAACAAGCCTGTATTCTCAATAGTTCCTAAAAGAAGCACTACACTGGAGAACTGCCATTCAAGGTGCCTTCAGTAGCCGATTTATTCTTAAGCTGTTAGTAATTAATGACCTCACCATTTCCCTAACCATTAAAGAAGCAGTGATGAAGAAAAAACTCTAATGAGGCTCCTTAAAATTATGTGTAATATTAACTACTGATAAGATCAACTGTGTCAACCTGCAGTCTTCAATTTCATCTGTAGTACCTGTCTTTTTTAAGCAAATCTCGCCATTTGGTTAGACTAAAAAACAGAACAATGTACAGGCAATCATTAAAATGCCAACAAGTAAAAACTATGCATCTCCGAGATATTTCTTCTTCAACCTTACTGAAAGCTTTTGAAATGCAAACTTTGTGTACTAGAAACAAGCACAATAATTAATTCTCCTGAATCATAAGCAGCTTTTTTGTTAGCTGAGTATGTACCAAATCTGGTGCTTTTAATCGTTCATCAGGGAATGACTAGTAACTGGGCAGAGAAGAACAGGCCAGCAACTCCAGTCACAAGTGACTAATAAACTAATGGTCACTAACGAAGTGGACTTGTGCTCATACTTCATTGTACATCTCCTGATCTACCAAACTTCTAGAGCACTACATTTGGGGGCATTTCTAATCTCTTGTAAACTCTGCTGACCCAGCTATATGGATAAGATACGGACCTGCTGGACAGGGTCCAGAGGAGGCCACAAAAATCATTGGAGGGATGGAATACCTTTTCTATGTGGAAAGGCTGAGAGAATTGGGGTTGTTGAGCCTGGAGAAGAGAAGACTTCAGGGAGACCTTATTGCAGCCTTTCAGTATTCAAAAGGGGCCTATAAGAAAGATGGGAAGAGACTTTTCAGCAGGGCCTGTTCCGATAGGATATGGGGTGATGGTTTTAAACTAACAGAGGGGAGATTCAGGCTGGATGTGAGGAAGAAATCTTTTACAGTGAGGGTGGTAAAATACTGGCACATGTTGCCCAGAGAGGTGGCGGATGCACCATCCCTGGAGACATTCAACGCCGACTGGATGTAGTTCTGGGCAATCTGATCTAGTTGAAGATGTCCCTGCTCTCTGCAGAAGCGCTGGACTAGATGACCTTTGAAGGTCCCTTCCAACCCAAACTATTCCATGATTCTATGAACTATAACCATACAGATTAAGGCAATTGCTTTCATGCAGCAATGCCTGTTCATGTAATAGGTGTGTTCCCTGAAGAGTGAACCTAGGAAAAGGGAGCATAAAATAAAAGCAAAGAGAGTGGGGGGGGAAGTAGAAATGGCTAAATCAGCATGATAAGGAGAACAGGATGAACTAAGCACAGCTAGGAGTCTTCCTTTTAACAATATTATCCTTCCACTTCAACTGCCAAGATTTATTCCATTTTAAAGATGTAGGGGTTTGGTATTTGTCTTGTATTTAAGCTATTACATGTAACAATTTTGCTTAGTCAGGACACCATAAACATGCTAAGTCTTTCAGAAAGATTCCTGACAACAAGGGATCTGAGAATTATAGATGTGTATGAAGAAAGTGGGCATCTAGGAGGGGACAAGTGGAATTACAGATGTCATTATTTGCTTCACTACAATTACTAAACAATAAACAACCCATATATCAGAAATACTAGTCTCTCGTACATACCAGACTTGTGCTGTAAAAGAAGGAAGTATGTAAATGAGTTTTACTTCTTGGCTTTTCATAAGCTTTCTGACTGTCCTTCAAAAGTCCAATTAAAAAATGGTAATAAAGATTTTTTCTGTAACTAAAAAAATGGATTGGTAACGGACATTTCTTCCCCTCCTCCAGTTTACACTTTGCCTTAGAAGCAGCAGAAACTGCTCTGTATAAATTTAAAACTAAATATAGATACTAAGTTTTAAATTCAACTTACCTGCCAAAATTGGCTGGCAAAAACTCAAGAAAAGCATCATTCAGGTACAGCTGCGTCAGGTTTAGCAGTTGGGAAAATCCATCTGGAAGTCTATATAGAAATAATGTAATGGGTTTGTTTCAATTATGTTCAAGGCATTAAATCATATTTTCTTAAACAATAGTACAGTATTAAGTCCTACATGCTGATAACATCAAAATTAAGGTAATACCAGAATTTCTACAAAATTGCACTAGATACTACATGCTCTCTTTAAGGTTACTTTCAAAATTATTTTTAAGTATTGAGTACTAAGTATCTACAGGTAATAAATTATACAAACGATAAATGTAGCCTTCCTATCTGTGATCTCCTGACACCTCCTAAGGAGGAGGAACTTATTAAAGACAGTAATATAATTAAAACCCACACAGATATTTTTTCCCCAGAAGAGTTACACTGCACAAATCTACCCATATAAGCCAAGTTTGAAACAGAGTGGTATAGGCTTTAGAGTAAAATTACTGCTATTAAGAAAGAAAACTCTTCATATTTCTCTACATTCACAGATAAATGATAGACTTAGAAAAGCTGAGAAAGCCATATGGTATAATGCAGGATTGCCCACATAGCCTACTAACTTGGGCAAAATACTTCAATGACATAGCTCTACTACATCACAGTGCAATGAGCTTAACGAATATACCTCTCGAGTAACTCTGTTGCTTGCCTCCCAGGGTTGGTGCATGTCTGGGGCAAGTTTGAGACTCAGCAGTGTTTGCACAAAATATAAAACATCGAAAAATTACAGACTTACTTTGAAATTGGATTTACGCTGGCCTCAACAACTGTCAAAACTTTACAGTTCTTTATATTTTCTGGAAACTCCTGTATGCCTGCAAAAGACAAGAAGAAGTAGGGAAACAGTCTTAAATTATTAGACTCCATCAGAGGCATAAAAATGATGCACATAAAAAAACACTGACCATAAAAACTTTAATTGTTCTAGTGAACAATGAACTGGTTCTTTGGTATTTCACTTTAGACACAGTTTTCATTAAAGAAGTATACGCAGTATCAATTCTTTCACTATTCTATCCCTAAAGGATTTCATAGTGCAGCTTAGCAGACAGCTTATCAAGTAACATTATAAAGACACTGTACACTAACTTCCCACTGCTCATTACCAAATATTGAAGTATTTGTACTTTGTAATGTACCTAAGATCAGGCCCTGAGTACCAATATTATATAAGGCAGGGGGGAAGGGAAGGACAGAGAGAGAGGGGGAGGGTAAAGGCACTAATTCATATGGTAGAACAAAGTTTCCAACACGATGTATTTGTCAAATGCCTGGCTTGTATAACATCTAGGTGAAATGGTAAGGTTTCAAAACTTGAAGTATGTTTACAGTATTCACCGTTCCGAACAGATATCCCAAAATGTGATATATGCTTGCTGTTAGCTTCAGATTATTTATAGGAAAGGACAAAAACGTTACAGACACACTTACGTTTGAAAATTAAAACAATAGGTAGCCACCTCTTTTTCCAAGTTTATCTCCAGAAACGCCAGAGTGAATTTGCAATCCACATATCTGCCCAAGCTCTATTTGTCAGAACTGACAAAACAGGCCTTGAAAACAGAAGAGAGGTATCCACCATGCCAGTGGGGTATCAGTACTGAATCATTCTACTGCCCAAGACTTTCACCTCAATCTTTACTTTACCATACGAATAACTAAAACCGTGGTTATCACACCTGAAATTGCTTTTTCAATGTGTCACTACATTGCTCTTACACCCTGGGACAGGTGTGTTTATTTTAAACAAAGGTCCTAAGTATAACAATTTTTATAGCAATCCTTACAGTTGGATTAAGAATACACTATTTTTTCCAAGAAAAAAAACTGCTATGCCAGTAAAATACTGTTTAAAAAAACTTGGGTTTGCCTTTTAAACAATGCAAGTAACTAACTGCTTCTAGAGTGCTTCATCAAGTGTGTGGAGAGGGCAGCCTGAAGTCAGGGAATGAGACTACTAAGAAGAAACTGTATTCTGTGGATGCTTGTTTTTATGCTAGTGACAGTGAGACATTTCGTGCTGCTCCAAGCAATATTAACTTTCTTACAGTTCAGCTGCACAGAGAAAGACAACAGCATTGTGTCTTCTCATTCAGAACAGTAGGTGGGACTTGGTTATCTCTCTCCGTGTATATGTTCTGAGAATACCGAAGCAGAAAAAACGTGGCAAAACATCAACTGCTACATAGTGGTTCTACTTACATAAGAAATTACAAAATTTCTGATACTAGTCTGGAGTCTGCTTCTTTCTATGTTTGTGCAGTAACAAGACTGACCTGGTATGTTAGGACTTAAGATTTGGCAATACCACCTGACAAGAAAAGTAGTCATAAAACACATACTTTAACACTAAGTCAATTGGGGATGTTGAGTAGCGAAGTCACCATGCTAACTTTTCCATAAATTCAATGTATGCAGAAACATCATTTCTGTCAAAGCAAACTTTAAGGTCTTCCTTAACAGGCATTTTTTTGCCGTACTAAATGGTTAAAACTATTATTTTTGACTCGTAACAGGTATTGTACTCCGTTACTGAGAGGTGAAAGGCAAGAAAAGCACAGTAAGCCATGCAGTTAATCCAGCTGTTTAAATACCTCTAAGTACCATGAAGCCTTTTGGGAGACAGCTTGTTGAACTTGAGAACAACAAAATATAGAAGCACAGGGGACCAGTAGCAATTGAATCGTCAACTATAATATACATGAAGATTTCTAACACTTCTGGTTTACTCCTACACCTGTTCATGTATATGCACATGTGTTAATAAATACGGCTGCCCATTCTGGGAGTGTTCAAGGCCAGGCTGGATGGGGCTTGGTGCAACTTGGTCTAGTGGAAGGCGTGCCTGCCCATGGCAGGAGGGCTGCAAATAGATGACCTTTGAGGTGCCTTCCAACCGCCAGGGTTGGAGCATTCACAGCTTCCTTGGGCAACCTATTCCAGTGCCTCACCACCCTCACGTTGGAGAACTTCTTCCTTATAGCTAATCTAAACTTCCCCTGTTTAAGTTTGAACCCATTACCCCTTGTTCTGTCACTACAGTCCCTAATGAGGAGTTCCTCCCCAGCATCCTTACAGGCCCCTTTTCAGATACTGGAAGGCTGCTATGAGGTCTCCACGCAGTCTTCTCTTCTCCAGGCTGAACAGCCCCAATTTTCTCAGCCTGTCTTCATACGGGAGGTGCTCCAGCCCCCTGATCATCCTCGTGTCCCTCCTCTGGACTTGCTCCAACAGCTCCATGTTCTTTTTCTGTTGAGGACACCAGAACTGTGCACAATACTCCAAGTGAGGTCTCACGAGAGCAGAGCAGAGGGGCAGGATCACCTCCTTCAACCTGCTGGTCACACTTCTTTTGATGCAGCCCAGGATACGGTTGGTTTCTGGGCTGCGAGCGCACACTGAAGCTGGCTCATGTCAAGCTTCTCATCAACCAACACCCCCAAGTCCTTCTCCGCAGGGCTGCTCAAAGCCAGGCTGGACAGAGCCTTGGGCAACATGGTTTAGCACGAGATGTCCCTGCCCATGGTGGGGGCGGGGGGGTGGAACTAGATGATCTTAAGGTCCTTTCCAACCCAAACCATTCTATGATTCCATGATGTATATAGCTTCAGCCATGTGAGGTTTACTGGGGCTGTAAGTGGAGTTGAAGCAGAAAAATGACAATAGGGAATACTGATTTAACTCACTACATCATAATACTTTGATGTAATGCTGCTTCATTTCTGGAAAGCAGCAGTGATATTTTCAAGTTCAAGGACATGTTTAAAGAAAGATTACAAAACTACCTTAGAAAGACTAGAAATGTACATTACCAATTGCTGTCATATAATCTTAGTATTTAGAGAAGCATTTCCAATAAATTTAAACATTGGAGGCAAAGTTGTGTTTCAGACTCACACTGTGCCATTAGTTTCACTGTTTGAATCACATTGAGAGATTCTCTAAGTTTAGTTTTTAAGGTCACACTACTGGCCCCGGCTTGGTCCTTGGATGAAAGATTGCATGGTGAAATATTATAATGTGTTGCCCAGAGAAGCTGTGGCTGCCCCGTCCCTGGAAGTGTCAAAGGCCAGGCTGGGTGGGGCTTGGAGCAACCTGCTCTAGTGGAAGGTTCCCTGCCCATGTCAGGGGGATGGAACTAGATGATATTTAAGGTCCCTTCCAAACCATTTTATGATTTTATGATTATATGTTAAACCTCATGTTCTTAATATTAGTTTCCACTGCCTGTGTCAAGAATTCATTGAAACTCAGAAGACTAAAATCTGTCATAACTAACTAGAAAACAAAATACAGAGCACAGCTGCTAGAGAGGAAAATGTCAACGTAAACTTACTCCCAAAAGAACAGCCAAATAAAATATTAGCTGTCCAAATACAGACATGTTAAACCAGTATGCTTTCGTACATAATCAGAGGACTCTACGGTAGTCTCCTGTTTGACTATGCCTTGGGCAAAAGGCAGCAACAGTTTTAACAACAAATTAACAACAGAAATTCAACTGATATGACAAAGCTAACAATGAAAGAGCCTCTGAATTTAATTTTGCTGCTGCTTAGAACCAGGATTGTTATGGTACACACCATCTTTACAAACCTCACTCAGTACTTCAGTATGGATGTCAGCCATCATTTGAAAGAGCAGTAAATTGGGAATGACAGCATGAAATTAACCTAATGTTTGTAGTACATATTGAGAAGAGAATAAACAGGGGACTGCTCCTCTCTACCATGTGACAGGAAGCTGCATTTATTACCTGACTATACAACAACCTCAGACACTCACTTTCCCTCAGTCCTTTTCCTACTGCATGCTAGAAACATGCAGTTACTGCTGGATTAGTATTCTTTCAGTTCTCCCACTAAGAAATCAAATTTTAAAAGCAAGTATGATGGAAGAGCATGTAAGAAGGCTGAGAGACACTTGAAAAAGATCTGAGACGATGAATGGCTCTAAAGAGCACTTTATAAGAGAATCTGTTCCTTGTTTCTCTGTTTTCCACCTATCTTTAGTGTCCTGAATCTTCTTCCTCATTAAGGAAGCTCAGCATAACTCAAGGGTTTCTGTGACCACATCTTTCTGCACTCTTTTTCTAATACTGTGCTAATGAATCAATTTGATCACCACTCCCACCCTCCATGAGCATCTGATCAAAGGAGCACTGCAAATTGAGATCCACATTACTTTCTAAATCTCATTTTTCTTTCTTTATATACTGATACTCAAGGATTATAGAAGGCAGTGCCACAGATTACTTAGGAGTTATCTAGTCTGTTGTAGCCTTATCCACTTTCCTTGAAAAGTCTCATATCGATGGTTCCTCATCCTGCTGTTTCTTACTGTACATGATAACAGCCATCAACCGCAACTGACTTCAGTGCTGTAACTCATTTACAGATCACACTTACCATTTTCCAAAAAAAACCAGCCCAAAACAACAAAACCACCAAACCATCCCACTTGTGGACTATGACCACTTGCAGAGCAGAGAAGAAAATACAATTTGCTGGTAATCTCTAATTTTAACTATCAGACTCAAACTGAATTGAGAGGAACTGTAGTACAGTTTCCCACCAAAGTGTGCTTTATGTAACAGCTTTTAGTATTTACTTGCCTGTTCCTTCCTCCCTGTTTTTCCCAATTTAACGTATTTTTAAACTCACTGGTTGTTTTGTACCAAAAACAACACA
>NW_009941334.1:35419-39110 GCF_000696875.1 Nestor notabilis | reverse complement strand
AAAAAAAAAAAAAAAAAAAAAAGGGGGGGGGGGGGGGGGGTGGGATTGGGGAGAGAAGAGATGGGACTGTAATATTGTTAAGAGAATTTAGCAGTAAGGTAGGGAACAAGAACCTACAATTCTTGCTGGACTAAGCCAAAAGCAGAAGTCATTCATCATTCAGAACTCTACTTGGCAAAAACTCACCAGCTAATGAGCCTAACCAAGAAAGTCGTATTTAATCACAACCCCAGAGCAGCTGTGGACATGCCCAAATGGCAAAAGGGAAGGTCATACATAAAAGGTCATACACGGATTTCAGGTCAACGGCCACAGATCTGAAGGTAATCAACCTCAGTTCTGGATCACATAACATGGCTGAAATACGGAATTTCTCCTGATCTCTAACTCCCTGGAGAGCAATGACTGTTTTGGCACTGCTCATCAGAGCAAATGTGCACAAATGCCTCTCTGTTTAGACTGGATTAAGGCAATTGTAAGCATAATTGAGGTCCCACTCACCATCTGCAGTTACACTCACCTAGTCCCCTGCATAGCACAACCTTTTCGATTACCCAGGTCAGCACAACTTGCATAGCAGGATGACATTTTCCCTCCATCAGATAAGGTTTTTAAATTCAGAAATACTGGCAATTCTGGATTTACAGAAAACTGCGCAAGTTACATCAACTGCTATCAGAATCCTTCACTGCAATGGACCTCCAGAGCTGACACCCCTACATGCTACTGTTGCAGCCCTACTGAATATGGGGATTTGCTCTGCTGATCATAATGAAGTTCCACATCTTCTCACACAGGATCACAGAATGTTTTAAAGAAGCTTGCAAAAGAAAAAAAAGGAAAAAAAAAAAGAAGAAAAAAAAAGAAGAAAAAAAGTTATAGTTTAATTCCTATAAAGCACAGAGAAAGAAAATCACTAACAAATACAAGACCTATGGAAGCCATACGGGCGATGTTGCCAAATTAGAGTTTACAGCTAGATCTCTCAGTTTGTGGAGAATGTGACAAAAGAAGAAAGTTCTCACCAAACAACAGACAACCCAAAAAGCCCACTTGCTGCAAAATAAATGAAACTACAGCCCACTGTGTACCAGTCCCGCTCTGCACCATTACAAATATAAAGAACACAGAGGCAAATGTGTAGGCTTGGTTTGCATGAGTATGAAAGCAGCCTTAATTACATACATCTTTCCCTCAGCTAATCTATTCATTCTGATCTCAACTTCTGGACAAGCAGCTATTAGGACCTGCCTGAAAGCAGCTCAACCATAAAAAAAGCAGCTTTTTGTTTGTTTAGGCCCCTACTACAACTGTCCTGCAAACCAACACCATTGCCAACATGGCAATCAAAATATTTTCAGAATTCAAGAATACAGGCCACAACACTTTGAAAGATTACATAAAATCTGTTTGCAAAATCTGAATTTTTAAACTGAAAGCTTAAACTAAAGTATCAGTCGCAGTCTGTATTCTTACACATTTATATAATTTGCTTCAATCTGGGATTTATGCATACCCTTTTAATTAATTTTAATTAAGAGCAGCCCTTTCCACTATTCAAAGTAAGCAGTGTGTTAGAACCCAATCAATACACTGCACAGTGCTGACCCATCCATCCTTCCTTTTGACTGTTCATTCCTCTTTCCAAAATTCTTAAAGGGTCCCTTGCCATAGCTGGTTTCAGATCAACCAGCATTTCAGCTTTCCCTGAGGTGCCTGATGAGGCTGCAGAGCAACAGTAACACCTTCCTGCTCAGAGCTGGAGTTGCAGCTTGGCACAAGGTTGACCTCCATGTGCACAACATGGTATTCAGTACTCTAGTTGTTGCCAAGCAGCTTAGGAGCCTCTGGCTTATTTAGTGAAAGCACAGCCTAGAAAAAAATCTATCATTTCAAAAGAAAGGACTGACTATTGCATATAAATTCTGTTCTGCAAACAGATATCCCAAAGCTATTTGAAACCTGCTACATATCAGTTGCTCCCCTTGAACTCTCACAGTGTCAGAGTTGTAAAATTCCTTGCAACTTGGTTTTCCTTGTATATGAGCATTACAGAAGCCTGGTTTTCTGTCTGTCTTTTACCAAAGGCAAATATATATAAGCTTAGAGACCTGTGGAAGCTAACCCCACCTTTCTCAAGAAGTAAAACTGAAAAAACAAATGTCACAGATTTAACCTATCATCACTAAACTTATTACCAATTTAATAAAACTCCGATTTTAAAATTCATAACTTTTCATTTTCTAGTCTCTCCTGTTTATGCACAGAAGTTCCCTTCCTAGAAGAACTTTTGCTTTTATCAAAATTCTAAAAACAACCTCCACCAGATTTCTTGATTTTTTTCCTTGAAGTGACTGCGTGAGGATTACCTACTTATAGCTTAGTAAGAAGATTCAACTCTCCATCTCCACTTTACAAAGTCCTTTCTCCAATTCTACATGCTCTTAAAAGTTTCGAGCTTCCCATTCCCATTTGTCTTTCCTTTAATGAGGGTCACTTGTAGGATTGTAAGCTATGATGACTACTCTGGGGGCTCCTTTCTTAAGTTTATACAATGAAAAATGGAGGACTGCTTGGAAGGGTTTGGAAGGGAAAACATTTGCAGAGTCTATGTAATGATTAATGCCCAAATGTCAGTCAAGCTACAAATCTGACTAGAACAAGTTAAACAGTGTTTTCACAAAAACAAAAAACAACCCCCACCCCAAAAAAAAAACAACCCACGAAACACACCCCCCAAAAAACCCGAAAAAAACCCCAACAAAAAACACATAAAACCCCACACAAAACTGAAACCAATAACCAACCAAAAAAACCCACAAAACCCCAGGAAACACTTCCATAGGCAGACTTCAAAGTCTTTCTAGAGTTTCAAAGAAAAACGTAATCTTTGTTGTTGTGAAAACTGTAATAATGTAATTGGATTTACAATAAAATACCATATTGACAGTATATTTGGTGTTTATTCTGTTAACAAGGTGAGTACTTAATGACATACCTCTATATACAGTAAAATATTTATTCACAATTAAGACAAAATGCTCTTTTGCATAAATGTCCACATGTGGAAAAAGCAGCAGTACTAACATGTAAACTGCTTTTTTATAGCTTTGACCCCATTACATGTCTGAACCAAGTTTAGTATTTCTAAATGTTTTGGTTTGAGATCACTTCTGAAATTCAAAATTTTAAGTTTTTATCTGAAAGCTAAAAACTCATTCCAATTCTGTGAGATTCAAGCTGTAATGAATCCTATTTTATACTGTACGTTAGCCTCCTGATCTGTTTAAGCGGATAATGACTCCTCATCACTCTCACCAAAAACAATAACTTGCACTGCTAAATAATCAGAGCTGATGCAGGCAGAGAAAACAAGATGACAGTTTGGGGGTGGGGGGGGGGGGGGGGTGGTTGTGGGTTTTGGTTTTTATTCGTTTTAAACACATGTACTGGCACAGCCAGGATACTTTTGGAAGCCCACAGGAGTCTTCCAAGCTGTCATCCCCAAACCATTTGTAAGACCTTCCGATTTTTAGAACAAGGTATCTCTAGGTCTGCTCTAATTACGTTCCTTACACAATGTAGAGAGACAAGGAGCGTGGGTAGCAAGACAGGTTCCTAAATGCTTTTTCCCTGGAAACAAATGGAAAAAAAAAACAAAAAAAAAAAAGAAAAATTATACATAAATACG